>NW_009937736.1:45676-64026 GCF_000696875.1 Nestor notabilis
AATACACCTTTAACTGGGTTTTATCACACTTTTCAAATGAAAGATATTAGATTAATATAGTAGAATCCAGAAACCAAAATGAAATGTGTGATTCCTTGTCTCTGCAAGGCTCTGAATGTAGCGGTATGAAATAAGATGATTGTTAGGTTGCTTGCCAAAGATTTGAGTTGCCTTCAGTTCACTGCTGTAAACCATTACAGGTCCTGTAGGATTGTTGGCAGGTAGTTTTATCTTTGACCAGCATCTGTCAAAAGGCTTTTCTTAACTCGGGTGTCAAGAGGACAAACACACTGGAACTCAGGTGCAGCTCAGAGGTGTTTGGGTATCAGGTAAATCAGGTAGTTTAAACACCTAGCACAGAGCACCCCACAGTCTCATCCCCACCAACTCAGTGCCATTTTCCTGTGTACTATTTCTACATCAAGATTGACATCCCTGGGAGTGTTCAAGGCCAGGCTGGGCAGAGACTTGTGCAATATGTTCTAGTGTGAGGCGTCCCTGCCCATGGCATGGGCTTGGAACTAGATGAGCTTGAGGTCTTTTCCAGCCCAAACCATTTTATGATTCTTTGATCCTCCCTATTTCAGACAGTGGGAAACTTGCTGTTGATGCAAGTGCAGGTGGGATGCCTGGATAAATCTTTGGTTTGATTGTAATGTAAACTCACACAAAATATTTGTCTCCTCGGTGCAGTATCCAAAAATAAGCATTTCTTTAGTGCAAGTTTCTATTTCAGATAGAGCAGCTTGGAGCTATCCCATCTGGAGCTGTGTTGTCATCAGCTCTTGTAAACAAAGCATATTCCAGTCTAGTCTAGAGGCTGAGAAGGAAACCCCAGGATGTCAGTGTTTTGATTTAGTAAATGATGCTAAATTGTGCTTCCCTCAAAATGCACCGAATATTTATTGCTCCAAAGACCATTAGAGACTTGGTTTCCTGATGGTGTGTATTCCATGCAACCACTTGTTGTGCTGAGATCTCCACGGGATGTGTGACTGACAGGTACCCCATGAGGCACTGTCGTGAAGCTTGCCAGCCAAGCTGTTCAGTGCAAGGATTCAAGAAGCCCTTGCTGACCAGATTCACAGCTTTAATTATCACTCCACTCTGGATTTGTTCTCTGCTGAGTAGCCTGTGTCAAGCATACGGGTTCTCTGGAGATCACAGGTGAGAAGAATACATCTGTAAGGCATATGTGTTTACAGGCTTCTTGTGGGGTTTTGAAGTGGCAACAGGACACAACAGTACAATGGTTGTAAACAAGAGCAGATCACCTGGGGGAAAAGAGGAGTAATTTCAGTTCTCATCAAAATGGGGAGTGATCTCTTAGATATGCTTAGTGCAGAGCCAGCCTGTAATTACCATTTAAAAGTAATGCTGCAGCTCAGCTAAAACAAACCTGAATTCTTGAAATAGAGTTGTTCCCACCAATACAAAGCATTTGTATTTATTCTGGGAAGAAGAAAAGCCAGCAGGAGGCCCCTTTGGGCTTAAGAGTCAAGGTTTGATATCTTCAAGCTGAGGCCTCATAACAACATGTATCTGAAAATGTGTAAATAATCAATCTGTGAGATTCTTGACAGAGCTTTTGCTTGTGTCTCCATAGTGATTCTGACAGTCTTGGTGCATGGAACTGGTCAGTCAGAGAAGTAATTGAGGCATTAAGCTATTGTACCTCAGTGTATCTCAAATCTTCCATGGCTGCATTCTTACTGGGTAAGTTTAGCAGAGAATAGGCTATAGAAATAAATGCCTTTAAAGCCATCTTGGAAAATGGAATTAAGAGAAAGGGGAGTTTGGTGTTTCAGTGGAGCTTAAAGGGTCTGAAAGCGGAAGCTGTCTGTATCTCCATGACAACTTTCCATTGCAGTGGTCATGTCAATATCTAACAAGCTGGTGAATGAATCAAAGGGTCTCTGTACAGCAGATACTATATAGTCTATTCACTGGGCAGCAAGTGCTGTGTTAACTACTCTTCAATCTAAAAATCATTTTTAGAAGAGCTACAGGAATATCACTCTGAAGTCAGAACTGTTGTATTTGCTGTCCCAGGGTTCTCCTGCTGCAGCTCAGGTACTCTCCTTGCTCTAGGAAGAAAAAAGAGTGAGGACAGTCAAGAAGCCAAGATAAATATGCAGAGATGGTGTGACTTCTTGTGACCTACACAATGCCTGGCATTGTTTTCTCACTGCTATTCCAGCTTGTAGCATCTGTTTCCCTGAGCTGGTGCTCGTTCCTGGGTCGTGATTAATGAAATTATATTCTAAGCAGAACCACCATAAGGCTTAGTGATGCTGCCTTTGTGCTACACCCCATCATCTGGGTCAGTGACTGTTTGCAAGTAGCTATGAATATAATAAGACATTTTCTATCAGTGTGACGAGTGCTCATATAACTGTAACCCTGATAAGCTGCTATCAACATACTCCCCATTGAGCTGTGATTTAAACTGACAGAAGCATTTAAATTTGTAATGAAGAATGACTATCTTCCAGTCATTTTACTACTGAACTGTGTCCAATCTGCCTGCTTCCCAACTGCAAGGCCAGCACAACTCCTAAAGTGTTTCTATGCATGCTAATTCTTAAGGGCAACAAGTCACATTGTTAAAGACAGCCAACGTGAAATTTAGATATATACAGCACAAAGCAATCTTCCAGGTAAGGCTCAGACACTGGCAGGCCTTGGAAATCATTTGTTTCCTCACACTTGAGAAGTGGGTGAAAATATTCCTCTTAACTAGTCCCTTCTTCAGGCTGCTTTGCTTTTTGGGAAGCGTTTACTTGTACCAGGCAGAGATTTGTATGGAAGATTTGGTAGATGCCAATGTGCTGAAACACAATCACTTGAGAGATAACACACTTGAGCTTTTATTTAAGTGAATGCAATCTGAAGTATAATCCAGAGCTGACATTTAGGATGTCAGGTTTGCCACCTTTAGGATGGTGGCATAGACTGAAGTGTCAAGGTCAAGATTAGAGTGGGTCATAAGGGGCTGTGAAGACTTGCAAATGGCATTTTCCTTGCTGATAACACAGATGGTGCTATTTTAAAACTATTGTGTTTGACAGTACTGCAGTGGATGGTGATGAAAGAGGATTATGCTAAAACCAAGGGTGTATGTTATCTAATTAACATAATACATATATGTTTCATTCTCTGGATTTCCAGTGATTGAGAAGCTTGGCACCATTTTCAGGTTCTTTTTATGTTAGATTAACTGTGGCTATCTTAATCTTCAGAATCATCCACATTCATTTTCACTTACAAAGCTTGTGCATTGTCTTAGCCAAGAAAAATACTTTGGTACAGATTGATAACTCCCTCTGAACTGAATGGGAGTTTTATCTTTGGAATGACAATGCCTCATGCAGAGAGCATTTTTGCAGGGAAGATGTCAGAATGTTTCATTTCTGTGTGCGTTCTTTTACGAAAATGTATCCTGGATAATGTCTTTGCTTAGGTTTAAAGCTGGAGCTTGGAATGGACTTTCAGAAAAGGACTGAAAATGTGTAGTTTGTGTTGTACTCACTGTGTCTTGAAGATTTCTTTTACCTTGTCTGTACCAGTGTGCACCTATAACTTTTATACTTTACTGCTGGTATTAGCTGGCTTTTTATTGTTGTGGTTGCAGTTTCACAGCATGGAGATACATGATACAGGGTTCTGGCTAGATGTGTATAGAGTGCTGCACTAGGATGGGGCAGCCACAGCTTCTCTGGGCACCCTGTGCCAGCGCCTCAGCATTCTCACAGGGAAGAACTTCTTATATCTAACCTAAATCTCCCCTGTTTAAGTTTAAACCCATCACCCCTTGTCCTATCACTATAGTCCTTACTGAAGAGTCCCTCTGATATCCTTGCAGGCTCCCTTCAGATACTGGAAGGCTGCTGTGAGATCTCCATACAGCCTTCAAGCCAACCACTCTATTCCATAAATAAGCCTAAGTGTGCTGCCTTTGAGCTCTCCCTGCTGACGTCAGCCGTTGAGCTGATGGTCTTTTGCTGAGAGCAAATCAAGAGATAATGAAATGGTGCATGTTGGCTATTATCCATTTTGCCAGAGAAATTGTCCTGCTTTCAGCTGGTTTTACCCTGGCTGCTGAGGGGAAAAATAGACTAATGAATTCCCATTATCCTTGACAGTGACTGTCCTGTATCGCTCAAATTACCTCAACCAATCTGTTCCTCTCCCTGTTGGCTTATTTCATCTCAAGTTGTCTGCGGGAACAATAGCAATTATGGTCAAACAAGTTGCTCCAAAATAGATGGTATTTGGGTAAAGAATCCCAATTAGGTGTCCTTATAGATGAGAATGCTGCAGCTTGAATTTGAGTTAGTAGGCACCAGTGAGTCCAGCAGGGAGCAAGATCTCCAAGAGCTTCAGTTAAAGCTCTCAGTCATGGCAGATGAATGTATAGGAGAGCAAACTTCATTAGCTCTGCTGCCCACCAGGAGAACTTGATCAGTGTGAATTGCAAGGAGACAACACTGGATGTTTAGATACCTCCATATGTCACTTAGGGCTGTAAATCTTACTACTCCAGTGGCTATCCCAAGGAGCTGAATGTTACAGTAATTAAATGCAGAAGTAAGTTGGTGCCATTGGCATGATAGCAAATCTCTTTCACCAGAAGAAACTGTTGTCCAGGTTTGTAGTTTACTGGCTTTAATGGTAACTTGATTCCTTAAGTGCTTTTTGAGCTCTTAGTCAGAGAAGCAGCGCATTGACACTCTTGAGACTATCAAGGATTTGCTATATCTTTTCTTGTCTCCCCCTCATCCCAAATTTCTGCCCATTTTCATTAATGTTCATTCAGGTTTAACAATGATTAATCTGAAATAATAGCTGAAATAATGCAGAAAGCACTTGTTATGCAAAAATCTGCAAACAAATGGCAAATACAGCTCTCTGCTTCAGTTCCCACAGTTGAAAATGAGAAAGCTTTTGCAAAGTCATGGAAACAAAATAACCATGCTAATCTGGAAACAGCAGCCCTGCATCTGTTTTCAAGGGGAAAAGGGGAGAAAAGAAGAAACCTGGTGCCTGTGAATGACTGAGTCTCTCATGTTTCAGTCTTGGAGTAGAAATCTAGCACTTCTGCACCTCTTTCCCCAAGACTCACTGATGAGCTGATGTTCCATCAAAAAGTCTGCCTTATTTCTGAAAGGCAGCTACACTGTCACTTGAGAGGAGTTCAAATGCATTTGTCTGCATGTTTTTATGCATTTGAGGAATACTCAAGGATCAGGCTTGCTAGTAAGAAAATCACAGTGTACAGAAACAGTACCACAGCAATCCTTCTTGAGAAATATGTCCTTGTGGTTCTTTTGGGTCTGGTTTACTAGTTGAACTTGTTTATCTCCAAGAATCCTCCTCTCAATTACAGGAAGGACAGGCAAATTTGCCCTCTGATACCTGTAATGACAGTGCATTATGGATGACTTAATAGCTATCAAGGTTTCTGGCCAGATTCATCAAAGCAAACTTTCAATATACATCTCCTGTTAGTCCTTTCACACCACAGAAAGGTACATATTCATAGAGACAGTAGCACATAATGAACATGCAAATAGTGTTGCAAGAACAAGTTCATCGTGGCTATTCTCTTAAGAGGGATCCTGATTTCTCCCCTCTTATTTCCCCATGCAACTTGGGTTCAAGTTCTTATAACCTCACTGGAATGACATTGAAATAAAGGTGAGAATGTATTCCATACATCTGCAAGTCAGAGTCAGTGAGTTTATAAACACCAGTCATACTAGCTGTGGGCTCAGCTCTCTACTTTTATATTACAATAACGGAGGTAAAAGTAAATACTACAATTTCCCACTAAATATTAAAAAGTCATTTCTAACAATATGTAGTAAGATAGGAGTCAAATGAGGGAATAAGTACTATATGATATTTCTGCAACTGGTATTGTGATTTGTAGTGTGGCAATGATTGTGGTCCCATTTACTTGGTCACTGAGGGAATAAACAGGAAGCCTGTCTCCTGAAGAGTTCCGTTCTGTGATTTTTGTAACTGTCTTCTTCCTTTAAATGTTTTTTAAAGTTTGTCAAATGATAATGACTTTGTCTTACAGATGAAACATGTTTCTAATGGGGGAAATATTAATGCTGACTAACTTTATTTCTTTTTTATGCTATAAAAGGAAATTTAAAATGGGGTATTATATTTTTTTCTACTGAAAGACATCTTTATACCTTTGTAGACCTTAAAAGTATCCCTATTGCGTGTAACAATCTTAAGTAGAGGAAAAACTGCAAGTATACAGCAAAAGAAGTGCTTGCTCCTTTGAAAGCTGCAGTGTTGGTGATGGAATAAATTGGCAGCTGAAATATGGAGACTGTTGCAGATATGAGAGATGCTTTGTTACAACCAAAATAACATCTACAAACTAGTCTGATGCACCTCAAATTTGTTTCATTTTTTGGGAATTCTGCTTTGCAGAAGTGCTGTGAGGTGAAAGAAGAGCAGAACAAACATAGAAAATAACACTTTTACATGATGTTGCTGTTGCTTTTCCCCTTGTGTCAGAAAGTGACTTTTCCACTGCATCAAACCAAGGTGTTTGCATCTCCTATTTCCCTTTAAGCAATAAATACCTCAGTTGCCTGCAACAGGCTGGGAAGAGCTAGCTATGTTCATGGTATTGCCACTGGCATGTGATTGCTTAGAAAATGTGGTTATTTACCATGTAATTGTGTGTTTCTCTACCATAACTTTCCTGTGGTGGTCTTGCTTGTTCAGTAGTCTGTTCCAAATGTGCCTGGTACAGCATACAGAAATGCACTGATAACTGTTTTCTACGTAGCAATTCAGTCCTTTCCAGTTTTCCTTAAGGTCACCTTCAGCTGCCTCCCTGTTCCATTTTAGTGCTTTTATATAACAGGTTACAGAATTCAGTTTCTTAAACTGGCATCTTTAAAAGGCTCCACTTTGGAAAAACTAAACACTTTAATGATCATGTGTGTCCATTCTACAGGCTTTTATATAGTAATTCTGGGTTTCCTCTTGCTGACATTCAAGAACTGAAGCAGTGTGCTGAGAATCCCACAAAAAGCAGCAGCAAATTATTCTTGTTCTGAAAGCTCTTCAGCAGCAGCTACTTCATTCTAGGAGCTTGCTTTTGTGACACCCTCAAAGCACTGCCCAGTTGTTTGAAGTAGTACTTACAGCTTGATCATCAAGTCCATTTAGTATGTCCCCTATCTCTAAAGGGAGTGTGTGCCTGTACCCCAACTTGCCTCACATCCATATAGTTTAGATGCTGACACACAGACACATGTGGTAGCTTAGGCCTGGTACTTGTGAACTAAATATTACAAGTGTGTGTTATCCTTTCTGTTTATCCCCTGTGTGGGTGGACTGGGTAAACCACAGCCTTGCTGCCCATCGAAGTCCATCGTGTAACTTGCAGCGTCTACTAGTGGCATCGCATTGCTGCTGAGGTCTGGGAAGGTGGCACTGAGCCTCTCCTGGCACAGGCTTGTTTATAGGTAACGCTTATAGGGTATGCATATATAGGCTATATGTACATAAAGGATATCTAGTTAGCCAACTGAGAGATTCCTAGTGAAGTGATTGCTCATAACTTGCAGGCAGGGAATACTTCACGTGATTGCTTCATCTCCAGTCTGATTATCAGGTGGATACTACAGACATATAGCCTTAATTTCCTTTTTCACTAATTTCTTCAGAAAACCATGTATATTTGACTTGTGAAGAATTTTGTTTAATGACATATAGAAAATTTGTAACAACTATAATAACAATAAAAGCACTTAATAGTCACTAAAGAATTCACCAAGAATGACACTTTCAAAACACGTCACCAACTTTATACACTTTTGTGCTTTATGTGTAGAAACCATTTTTAGAGAGACAGATTTGAACGTGCCATGCACTTATTAAAATGTAAGGGCCTGGAGCCTGCTGTAAGCTTTGTGACTTATTTGCAAATATGATAGTAAATTCATAGTTATTCTCAAACAATAGTTACTTTTTGAGGTATTTAAGCCTACCTAGGTGGCTTTCTGCTTGCTTACATGGGTACTATGTCTTTGCACCTTCTGCCATCCTGTCTTTGGATCATGTAATTATCCCCTCTGCACAAGACTTTCATGTCATTACTATATATAGCTCAATGTTGGGGGTTTTGGGTCAAAGTTGTACAACATTTCAGCTGGCTTGCACCAGATTAGAGAAACTGTAGGAAGTGTAAGAAAAAAGACCCCACAACTATATCTGTCTAATTGTGCTGCTGCCCTTTTAGCCTGTCCCTGCCAGTGTAGACCAGGCAATCAATGAGATTATGGCTCACTGAGTATTTTGAAGGTTTGTCCCTTTTCAAATGCATTGTTAATCAGCCAATTCAGAATGCCCAGCCCACCTCTTAAACCTACTGAAGCACCACTCTTTTCATCTCCTTCAATCTGTTCTGGGGTTTATAATTAGAAACTCCTAGATTTCTGCATAAATTTTTAACATGGGATTGGACAAGAAATTACCTTGGCAATCTAGTAGAGCAAATACGTCTTTTTAACCTCTCTTTCTCAAAGCCAGAAAGCAAAGTATTCGTGATTCTGATTTTCCAGCACAATCATGTTTTGTCTCTCAACTGAATTAACAGCATTATATCCCTGCATCCCACATAATTTTGCCAAGAATTGTAGGTAGACAAGCTTTAAATTGCTTGCTTTGGTTTACTGGGAGCTCAAGCAAGCACATCATGCAGTAATGGTAATGTAGGGATTTAATGAACTCGTGTCATTTCCCTGGTTGGTGTATGTCTGAAATGCACCATGAAGTTAGCAATGAGTGTTTGTATTGGAAAACAGCAAAACAAACAGCTGCGTTTCATCTGGCTGCTTGCAGAGCATCAGTGGGAATCATTATGGATGTGCAAAGTGTGATGTATGAGCTCAGCTGAGCTGCCACTCTCAGAGGGCTGGAACTTGTGTTGCTCTAAAAGCACTGATACTGCTCAGCTGAAGTCAGACTGGGACGCGCTCAGATTTTCCACATGCCCTTTAAGCAACTGAATGTGGAAGGAGAGCTAATTAAAGATGTACAAAGCTTTATGCCTGTCTTTATTATCAATGCAACTGTGACACAATCCTTCAGGTGAAACCCACACTCGAAGGGAAGGAAATGTGCACTTCAAACTAAGTAGCTCTGCACTCAAGATGAAAAGCAGGTGTGATCTTGACTAGGCAAATTAACCCACCTACCCATCTATTGTGTGCTGAGAAATTATATTTAGCATGCCTGTGACACTTCTGATAATTACTTTTCTCTGCAATCAAATGCTGTATTTAACAAAACGGAGATGAAACAGGGAGTTTAGTGTCAAAGGAGAGATATAATCATCTTTATCTTGCTCATATTAATAACCTAGGAAAGCACTGCTACAGAACCTATAGTTATCCTCTGAAAGCAGGGCAGACGTAATTACCTGTGTTGAGTGTTTGTTATCCACTGTAATACGTGGTCACATCACTCATGAAGGATCTGGTTCCCAGGGGTGCTTGACAGGCTGCAGAATCATAGAAACAGTGTGTTAAGTGTGACTACCTGCTTTCAGAGGTAGCTTCTTCCTGGGTTTCTGATAGACATTGGCTAATATTAAGATCTTATGGAATTTTATGAGTTGAGTCAGTTGCTTTGTGGCCTGTTCCTGTTGGGCAGTTCAGCTTGGGTTGCCCCTGGATGTGCAAAAGGAGAATTGGTAGAACATCTAGCAATGTGGAAACCTATTTGTGCATTAAGCTAGCACCATGCTGAAAGCTATCACAGCAATCAAGTGTCATTGGGAATATCTTCTCACATTTGGTTGCTTGCAGAAGATCAGCTTAGAGGGAAAAAGTCCAGACAAAACCCAAAATGGAATAAATCCCAGTCATTCAGAGAGCTTCCAGATTAATGGAACCTCATTTAAAAATCGGCATGAATTTTATATCATTCTGTATGCTTTGTCCATTTAACTTTGTTCTTTAAACAGCTTTCAAATAAAGTACTGAAAAATACTTTGACTGGAGGGCATTGGGATGAAATGGCAAACTTAATGTGTGTCAGCAACTGGGAAGAGAATTTCTCCACTCCCGTTTTGCTGAGGGCACTTTCTCTATTGTTGGTCCCTTTCTGATCATCTGTACTGCCTGAGGAAGGAGAAATCTCTTTTCTTAGTTTTACTGGAGAAATTGAATGACTTTTTTTCCATGACTGCTGAATAAAAAAGAAAGTTAGGGCTAGGTTGTGATTATTTTCTCCTGCTGTGATGAGATTAGAAGAAGTGGAAGTCAGCACCTGGTTGTGGATAGCCATCACTTAAGATGACATAAAATGATAGAAATTAAATTATATAAAAGTGAAATCTAGTATTTAATTCACAACTCGAGCAGCAGCTCAGTTTCTGTGCTTGCTTCCTCATTAAGTAACTTTTTTTTCTAGGAATCATCATTAAATTATGTTCCTCAGCTCCTCAGGATGATGTGTACTTCCGAACTTAGCACTCTACACAGAAGGAGAGAAATGATTAATTGAGCTTTTCAGTTCTCTCCACTGAAAAAGGAAAAAAATAGATAAAGTAAATAAAAAAAAAAATAGAGGAAAAAAATGGAAAATTCCTTTTAGGTCTGAAAAAGAGGGTGGGATGTTTACTGAGTCATCAATACACTTGGTCTGCCTCTCTGTCTACCATGAACATCTATGCTGTTTCCAAAAGTTTGCCACAAACTGGTAAAGTTACAACATGAGTTTAGCTTAGAGTTAAAATCTTCCCTAGCATCCTCATCTTTTCTTATGGATTTAGCTTGCTATATTGGGAATGATCCAGGAGTGGGTTTCACTTGAAAAACTATTGTGGCTATTTAAACTGTATTTTGAAATAACTGAAGTGAAAGGTTTTAGAAGGCGTTGGAGTCCAGTAAATCCCCTCCATTGTGTTTCAAATTTGGCACTTTTCTCAGGAGGTGTTTTTTAGAAGTATTACAGCGTTGCACCTCTGTTACAAGGTTTTACAAGCCAAGCTGCAGAGGAGCTTTTATAACTGGAATCCAACCATCTAAAAATATACTTAATCTGAATGTGACACCTCACCATGAAGTAGCTAACGTAGGTGCCCTCCGTTGCACATAACTAACCACCTGTACTGATTCAAGCTGTTAAAATGACATAGGATGGTTTTAATGTTAACACTAAATGTTGAGCCATTCACAAGGTATTTAAAATACATTCTATTATCTTACTTATTTTAGCTGCATTTTAAGTTAATGTTTATCTGAACGACTCTCCTTACCAGAGGAGAATGGCAGTTAGCTGATTCTGTTCCTGTGAAGAACCTACCAAGAAGATTTCACTAGCAGCATCAGGTATTTTATTAACTATGTATTGGAGCAAATTAATATTTCTAATCTCATTTCTTGCAAGTAGGCAGTTGTGCTGCGGAGATCCAGCAGCACTTGTGTTACTGCTCCATAATCCAAATGTTTCTCTGGCGCGTACTGTAGATTTGCCAGCAGACCATTCTGTTCTGCTCCGCTGTTTTTTCCAATTACACTATGTATTATTCTTTCCATGACTTCCATCCCATACAAACAATGTATTTTCATAATTTGAAGGAACATTAGTTCAATGAGTTATTTGTGAATAGTGATTGCCGGTATTATTTCATGACACAAAGCCAGTTCAAAGTTACATGTTTCAGCTTTAATGAGTAATTCTGCTTTTCCAGTTGTACAAAAGACAGCTAATATATTTCAGCTGGGTTTGCTTTTGCTTTGAAAGCTGGGCTTACTTCTATAGTATATGGAAATGGAGAGTATAACAAATATGAGTGTGACAAGCTAAATTCCTGCTTATTACATTAATACTGGGATGTTGTGTTGGGAGTTTGGTTTTTCATGGCAATAATCCATCTCTTCCTCAGCAGTTGAAGCATATCTGATGCCAATTACAGCTATTAGCCTAATTCAGACTGCTCTGAAATTCGTATTTACCCTTGAGTGTTTATTTGGGGGAGAGGAAAAAAGTACAGCTCAAGAAATGAAGGAGGAACATATACCTGTTGAATTAGAGGACTCAGTTGTTTCCAGTGTGAATGGAAAAGTTGTCAAGTGTTATATAGTCACCTGATCAATATTAATGTCCAGTTTACTCCAATGAGACATGAACCACTTTGTGGGAAAAGCAATTAACGGGTGAAATAAATCCTGGATCTAAGCGTTTAGGCCATTTTATTATAATCCAGTGACGGTTATCACACAGACTTTACTTTCCATGCAGATAATCTAGTTTACAAGCTCTTTGGAAACTCGTCTTCAGTTTATACCTGATTGTTCACATCTGAATAATAGTCATAGAATCATGGAATAGTTTGGGTTGGAAGGGATCTTCAAAGCTCATCTAGTCCAACCCCCCTACAATGAGCAGGGACATCTTCAACTGGACCAGGTTGCCCAGAGCCACATCCAATCTGGCCCTGAATGTCTCTAGGGATGGTGCATCCACCACCTCTCTGGGCAGCCTGTGCCAGGGTTTTACCACCTTCATTGTGAAGGATTTTTCTTCATGTCCAGCGTGAATCTCCCCTCTTCTAGTTTAAAACCATCACCCCTCGTCCTATTGCAACAGGCGCTGCTAAAAAGTCTCTCCTCATGTTTCTTACAGGCCCTTTTTAAGTACTGAAAGGCTGCAATAATATTACTTTGCTATTTTCAGATTTGGCTTCATTTATGATTGTGTTACGTATTGACATCAAGATCAGTAAATAGCTCCCCATGACAGGATCTGTTTCAAATTTCCTTGTGAGACATGTCAACATGAGCCCTCTGCCTGTTGTGATACTCCATGTAGGCAGAGTCTAACTCTGCCTTCAGTGCTACTTTCTGTTTTTTGAGAGAGGAAATTCTGGCCATATGAAGACCACGTAATGTCATAAGGAACAAATTACATATCTTGCATTCTCTAATTTCTCGGAGGGTTGGAGAGGTTGAACTCATTGGTCCTGCCTCGGTCAATAGCCCCAAAGTCTCAGGCTTCAGACAGATGAAGGAAAAATCCATACAGCAAATAAAGCCAACGAAGGGTTTAATTAAGTTAACCAACAGCAGTCCAGGCTTCAGTGCACTGGCATCTGAGATGGCTTTCATGGGTGTGCATACGTCTGTAGTTTGTGCTAGAGCAATGTGATTAAGTTCAGCATGGCTTTACTGGTATTCACTGTCAGGTACCCTTTACTCGTGCTGTGGTTTAAGAACATTCAAACTCTCCTTAGAAATCTCCTTCTCATAGAAATGCAGTCAAGCCTGAAATAGGCTTCAGGATCAGAGTGAGGTACACCTCTGTCAAACCCTCAGCCTCCCCACTCTTTAGCCTACATGACTTAGGAGATCTCTGAACCTGCAAAATGCTCTTTGTGAACATAGAGGGAGCTGCACTGTTTCCCATGCACAGCCAGGACATAGAAATTGTCTCATCTCATAGATAAAGAAATAGACTTGGCTGCAGGAAAGGTGCCCTGGGCATTATGTCCTATAATAAGGTAGCAAAGAGAGCATTTTTGTCTCTTCTTCCCAAGTGAATTTACAGGTGGCTGACTCCTGTCTCTATTTTCAGTAATTTATTCTTTTATTTAAACAAATGAAAATAGCAGTTCTTTTTTTGGCTGACATTTGCATGTTCATTAAATTATTTCACAGTGGTTTTAATGATTGCTCACTGGCAACTCAGGATGTACCTATCTCGTGGCCATCTGAATTGGCAAAGCTGAACCATGGCTGACTCAAAGGGCACGATCATTCCTACTTATTGGTAAAATGGAGCAGTGTCAGAGAGAGGCTGACCTTCTAACAGACAATTTCCCATTGCAGTCTGCGTCTCCTTCTTTTCCAAATTTCTTTACAATATTTGCATGTTCAGCAGAACAAAACCCATCTCCACTAGCATACAATCACAATAGGAACACTTAGAGGTCCTGACATTTTATATTCTTCTGTGCATTCATGGTTTTGACTTTAAGGTTTATGCTGTATTTAAAGACAGCGTGAATAGGGAATTAGCACCAAATAAAGTCAAATAATAGGAAGAATATAAACTGATGGATTAACTGTCTCTTCAAAATCTGACTTGAACCTGTCTGCCGAAGGCAACATATTTTATAGAAAATACCCCTATTGAATATACTGGATTATATTACACGATCCTGGATTTTTAAGGGCATCTGTGAGAGCTGCAAGATTAATCCATTCAAACAACAAAGCGTGAATCCTCCCCATTATGGACCAACACTAGTAATTTATTGGGTTTGGCAAACTCTGTGAAAGACTGCCTTTTATTGGATGTTATGTAGAAATGCACTTTGATTGTGTGCAAATCAAGAACTGCAAGGTGAGATTTGTGTAATCACAAGGTAGTTGCTAAATCAAAAAAAGACTTCATTTGCTCCCTCAAATGTCCATTGACTATTTATTTTCTCATTTTGGCTTGACACACATCCTGTGAAAAACCTAACTGCTTTTTCATATGATTTGGCAGTAAATAAGGATTTGTTTGGCAGCACTGAAATTGGCACCAAACACGACTTACCTGTTCAATATAGATATGACGAAGCGACTGAGGTTGGAGCTATGCAGTTGGAAATTAAAGAGCTATTCCTTTAGATTCACTGCATTCCTAAGTCCCCTAAGGATTTACATCTCTGGCCCCATCTCTTAGAAATCCACTAAGTTACACTCAAAGGAAAAAATAGTATGTTATAACAGAAGTATTTGAAAACCTTAAATAAAAAAAGGCAGCTTTACCTGCTCTGCTCTTAATAGTAGTAATAAAATAGATGGCAGTAGAAATGTGTTACTGTACATTTACAAGTCATAAGCATAAGACAGGCTTATTGTGGAAAAATTGCACACAGCTTCTTCCAGTGGGATTTACTGACTGTGAATATATATGGCCAAGCAGGAAAGCACAGATGAAAACTGTAGGAATGTGAATTATTTCCTTCCTCAGCTAAAATGTGCAAAAACTTCAACTGCCAAAGATTTGTAAAACCCCAGCATTTCCTCAGAGGTTTTTTCCCTGCATTCTTAACACATCTCTGATTTTGTTTAAACACTTTGAAGAAACGTTGCCAGAAGTGGTTTCCAGTGCTGCAAAACAAATACTGAGCTTTTCTAAGAATGATACATTAAAATACTGCAAAGTCATTTGCAGTAATGTTACTTTGATTGGAAGCAGATCTCAGGTTTTTATCTCTTGCATTAGTCATATGCATAAACTTGATTTTTGGTGATGATCATGTAAATATAAATCAAGACAAATGGATCAGTAACACCATTAAAGTTGATTTCAGAAGGCTCTCTATAGCTTTTAATAACTTGGACTGAAAGCATCTGCTACTGGGGATGATCTAGTCTCCTAATACCTTTTCTGTTTATGCGAGTAATGGAGAAACTGTTACAGATTTATTATGCAAAATCAGCAACAATTGTACCTTTAATGTGGCAACATAATACTGTGCTAAACTAACAACTGTGGTTTTTTATGATACGTAGAAATTACAACATGAACATTTTCTAGACTTGAGAAATTAAACAGGTTATTACTCTCTTTGAAGGAAATTATTATGGTGATGGCAAGGCTATTATTTCTATTCATTTTCAGTGCAACAAATTGGTTTATCAAGGCTTTGTTACTCATCCTCCCCACTCCCGAATCTTTCTTGTCTCTGCTAAGCTGAGGTTAATGAAGGGCCAAATGCATTTTGCCTATGTAGACAATACACAGATCTCTCTGTATTCTCAAAAATAAATATTCTTACACAGCATACGGATTATGCTGTTAATTACACAGAGCCTTTATAACCTTTCTGATGTGCTAACTGTATTCTTTTTGATAATTACTTTTATGTTAGTATACCTAATTATTCTTTGCATACATTTATTCATTATTTTTGAAGGCTTCTGTTTCCTAACGCAGGTATACATGGTTGCTTTTTGTCATATTTTTATAAACCTTTATTTTTATCAGTGAATGGTGTCATATTATTAAATGACAGGCAAAAAGGCCAAGCAGTAGCACGATTTTCCTGCAGGTGAGCCTCCTCTGCGTATCACTATTGTGCAAATCTGTGTTGAAGAATTCAGAATGTTAATTTACTCCGATAAATGCATGGCAAATAAACTGGTATGCATCCTTGATTACAGGGGAAGGATTTTAGTTATAAAATATTATCAATGAAAAAAGTTATAAAATAAACCAGTTATTACTGGTTTCATTTCTGTTCTCTGTTGTCCTTTCTAAGATCACCGGGGTATTTTCCTTTAACCAGTGAGATGCTCTTGGTTGTGGCGTATGGAGGCTTTTCATCTTTTTGGACTTGTGTTTACACAGTATTTCTTCTGCTGGTTTCTGCCACTGTGAACTTTATAATAAATCAGCCTGGGGGAATGGTGATTTGGTGTGGATTTCGTAACATCATGAAAGTAACTTTTGAGAGGATATTTCTCTACAGTTGCTAGGGAAAGGGAATTTTAATAGCTATTAGCTGTGAGTTAGCTCTTTAGATGAATCTCTAGGCTAGACAAGGCTCTGCTAACACACTTGAGTTCTGTTTGAAATACATTATTAAGTCATGAGCAGCAACTAAAACACATCTTAAAGCTGATAGACTTTAATATAGAACTGTAACCTTCTGAATTCTGTAATTATACATGTATTGTGCACTAATCTGTATTGGATATGCAGTGCTTGGCTTTTACGTTTATTCCATCCCCATGATATTTCCTAACCTGAAATGATGAGAAATTTTCTATCTTACCAAATGTATCTTGTTTCCTAAATTGGACTATGCAAAAATCATCAAGAATCAGAATATTTGATTCTTTTAAACACTAAGAAGATATGAAAAAATAGTAATAATGGCAAAAGGTCAATATTATTTGCCTTCTGTTCTGAATACCCTTCTCATTGCCCTCTGGGCCACTTCCAGTGCTCATTTTCAAGTGCACTTATAGCGCTCATCTCATGCACTTCATTAGCATTTCAAGCTAGTGAAAGTTTATAGCCAACGTTATGTGTTAAAGCCCAAGATTTTTAATTTTATTTTTCATATTTCAAATACAGAGTTTCTCTTTCAGGTGGTTGAAGTTCAAGACAGGAATATTCAGTTATATTTGATCTGTGAAGTTCTTGGGTTCTAGTATTCTAATATATTAGCATAATTTATTACCATTAGAAAAAACAGATATATTCACTCTTACCAAACACCAAATCCTCCCCTTCCTCCCTGTTCTAGTCCTGGTATAAAGTATCACAGCATTTTCAAAACTAAAAGCACATCCTTTTATGTGTACAGATAGAAGCTCCTTCAGGTTATTTTTATAATGTTCTAATAAAACTGATTTGATGTAACTCATTCCTACTGTCCAGGACAGTCTTGTTGGATGGTAATACCAAATGGGTTGGGATTTATTGCATTAGGATACAGAAACACTAAAAATCTCAAAAATCATAGATCTACAAAGTAGTTTATGTGTAAAACATGTAACTTCGATGGTGGTATACAGCAGTTTTATTGTGCCTCATCTGGAATGTGCAAAGCCCTCTTAAATCTTTACACAATTCGTTATGCTGAAGTGAAATCAAACCCCAAACCTCAAGGATCAAATGTCACTACAGACCTGGGGTGAAGGGATTTTGATTCTTTACCTGTGCCTCTCCATGCTTCAGCATAGACAATGGATTAATTTCAAGGAGAGTATAAAAAGCCCACAACCCGCATCTACTTCAGTGTGTATTGCATCTCCTTAAACAAGTTTGGGTAACTTCTTGATTCGTGTGTTACTTGATTGTTTTCCCTTACACCTTGAGGGGTCAGTTATGAGGCAGACAGATGTTCACAGCTTGGATTTACAAGCTGAAAAGCTTCCTGCGTGAGGCTGAGCCATTCTAGATAGCTGTACCAGTCCCTGTGCCCCTTCTGCTTCCACGTACGAGAGGAATGCCTATTCATGTCGGTCTACAACAAATTATTCAGTAAAGCTCCCTATGGTCCATAATTAAGAACTTTTTGAGGTTATTTTAAAAGTTTGTGAAAGTTTTAAATGTCACCTTATGCTAGTCCCTGCTTCTTAAGAAGGGAAACCTCAGCAAGAAGGGGAAATCCACAGAAGCTGAAAAAACTGGTGTGCATGATCCCAGAGGACAGTGGTTATTTGGGATTTAATGGTAGCTGTCTCGGTGTATTGAGCTCTACCGGAGCTGCCCGCTCCACCAGGCGCCTCTGCTCGCTCGGGCTGGGCCATGCCCCGGGCGGGCTCCCCTGGCCCCGCGGGAGGCGGTAGGAC
>NW_009937737.1:0-17653 GCF_000696875.1 Nestor notabilis
GCACCGGTCTGACATCGTTTGATAGACTATGTAGTGTTGTGGCTTTGAGGTAAAGCTTTGTGAACACGTACCGTGTGACAGCAACAGCGATACCTCCAAAAATCACGTTTCCATCTGAAAACGTCGTGCCTACTGTAGTTATAACTAAAATAATTAATTGCTAGAATTGATAAAACATCCTTTTTTCTTCTTCAGGCGTTAAGGCCTCCAGCTGCCACAAGCTCCTGCTTTATTTACATGGAGCGCCCCGGGCGAGGGGAGGGGCTGGTCCTGAGCTCAGCAGAAACTGGGACCCCTTCCTTCTCCTTGCTAACACCTTTGTTTTAACCCTCTGGCCAGAGATCTGGGGGCAGATCCCAGTTTGTGAACACGAGTATCCGTCCTGCCTGCACCTTGTCTGCATGGCAGGACACGCACTGCCTGCCCCAGCAGTCTGGCTCACCAGGGCGAAAAAGGTGGGATCCCTCAGCGGGCCTGCCGTGGACTTCAGTCCGCTGGCGAGGACAGGGGAACCAAGGCGGTAGGCAGAGTGCATTGGGAAATGCCGCTCCCTCCAGCTCAGAAACAAGGACCTGGAGCCAGCAGCCATTGCTGCCCCTTATCCCCAGTGCCTGTGGCCACCTTACCCCAAAAAGGCAGAGTGCTTCCATTTAAAGTAAAAAATTCACCAGTGTCATATCTCTGTACGCCACAGCCACTGAAATGCTGCTTCCACATATAAAGCATTCACTAAATCAGTGTTTTAAGATGCTTTCTTGGTGAAAAGCTCTTTATGATAAATACCAAATTGGTAACAGTATTTTAACGCACTGCAAAGAAAAGCTGACATACCAGAACAGCAGCAGGATTTCAGAGAAGGTAAAGGCTGTGCTATCACAACCTGGTATATTTTATGATAGTCAATTGAAATACTAAAATGAAACATGCAAGTGCAAACATCCTTATCTTTGTTTCACTTCAGTTGTGAATCTGTAACTATAAAACCTCTTAATGTAACAATCCAGATGATAGATTTATATTTCACCTTTCACACTGGGCACCATCGGTGTGTAAAACATTTCAAATTCAGTCTTATACCAGCAGTGCTGTAGCTGGTAAATAAATGCAACATCAATTTCCTTTATGGGCACAGCAAAACCATGATGGAGGCAGGAATACCCGACCCTGTGAAATGGAGGGAAGGAGCTTCGGGCAAGAATTTGTCTGAGGGTCTTTCCTGCAGAGAGCTACACAGTATTAAACATCTCCTGAACACAGAAATAAGCCAAATTATCTAGTTAATATTTAAATGGATTTTAATTAATTACCTGACAGGCTACGCTTTCCTGAGATAGGTTCTCCTACAACGGGTGGCCTGCACTAAGCAAAAAGGCTGCACAAATATTTGAAAACCAAATGCACAAACTAAGCAGCTCGACAAGTTTAGAAATTTCTCTCTAATAGCCACATTAATGAAGAGGATAATTATCAGCAATTCCTGCTACGTGATGGGAATGTGTAATGGGAGTGAAAAATGCACACGGACTCTGGAAAATGAAACGCATGCTGAGGACGAAATGCTGGGACGAATTTCTTTGATCTGTGAAGGAAGAGGCAGTGGAGGTAATGTGAGATGGCTCTCCCAGCACACAGCCTGTTGTGGGAAAGCCAGCAGAGTAATACAGGTTTAACTAACAGAGTAAGTGCACTCATTTCAATGAAATTTGTATCAAGGCATAATGTAGTCTCAATGTACAGAATGTAGTCATAGCCCTTGGTTTATTCCCTAAGCCATTTATGTCCTGGCCATAACTCTAGCTGTGGAATTAGTAGACTACTATCAATCTTTAACTTGTAATACCTTTCTCAATGATTTTAGTGATCTTGCGTGAGTTTGTTTCTGAGCTTCTGATATTTGTTTTCGGAAGATTTGCATTCAGATTAAGTTACATTTGCCAAGCTTTATTATTATATTTGATGTGCCACCTGAAAACCTGCAATTCTATAACCTAGTATTGACAACTGGTGACTGACCACAACTGGGAACGCAGCAGTTATCACCTGAAGTATATGAGATAAAAAACCCCCAGTGTTCTACCTAAAGAACAGAATACTATTTGAAAAGGAAGTTGTGTAGGAAAAAGAAATAAATCTACTATTTATGCTATACTTTAGTTTGGGGAAACCTACACCTAGTGATAAATGGAATTTATTTATGGTGCCTCGCATGATGGTATCATTGGTCTGTCTGCTTAATCCATCATGATGGAAGATAAATCATTAATAACTGTAACTATTTCTTGGTGATGTGAAATCCTGTCTACTGATAGTTGATATCATCAACTTTTACAGAGACTAGCTTTCATTATCAGCGTAGGTCAAAATCAAAATCACAACCTAGATGTGAAAGGCTGGTTTCTGCTATCAAACCCATAAGCCACTCGATCGATTCCTACAATGCAGCACAGCCAGTTTATCTGGTATAGCAGCAGGTAATGCATACTTGTAAATACAACTCCTGCCACCTCCCATCAAACTCTTAGTTACACACTGGGGTTTGATCCTCCTCTGAATTTTCTTAATTTGAATTCAGATCAGAAAACAAGTCCCGCTGTTAAAAGATAAACACCCTTCAGCTAGATTGCCCGCTACCAGCACATATGTCTGATCTAATCAATACCTGAACTTCCAGAGAAAAATGTTTTCATGAGTCAGTCAGAAAAATTATATGACTACCTGACAGCATCTGTCTCATTCATTGTGAGCATTTGAATATGTCTTTATCTTTTCTCACCATCAAAAAAAAAATACTGAGATGCTCCAAAATGTGAATGTCCAAAATGGAAATACAGATGTTGATGAAACATAGATACTGATGACAACAGTCATGTTCACTGTTATCTGGGCCAGAAAATGTGAAGCAGAAAAAACCTGGGCTGTTGTCCAGAGTTCAGTCATTTTCTGATTACTGGTCAGAATAATACATACTTAAGAAAATCACTTTGCTCTCTAGGAAAAGAATGTTAAAGATGCTTTTGAGGAAAGAACCCTGGGTCGTTTTTTTTTTCACTTATTTTTAGCACCTCTATAGGTTTATTATCCCCCTCACTTGGAGATACATTATACATCTCTTCATATTTTTATGGGTCAGTGTCTGCTCCAGTGTGAGGCATTAGAGAGAGCAAGGCTGCTTTATTTTTTACTTCCTGCTTTCCTTTTTCTCTTTAAACTACTCCTGTACAGATCTCTTGTATTTTTTTCTTTGGTAGCTTCCTGATAACCTCTAGGACAGGAGATTTATAATTCTGTGCTGCTGCTAAACCTGAAATATTCATACCTTCAGTGAGAAATTAGGTAATATTCAGGTGGTGATCTGAGCTTTGCAGCTGAACAGTCTCATCCATATTTTTTTCAGTTGATGGAGACTTCATTGCTCTTTGCTTTTGAGTGAAATACACGAGCAGAAGTGATGAGGGTGAGTGGAGACTGGGAGAGAAAAAGAGGTAAGGAAAAAGGAGAAAATGTGAATCCCACAGATTCTTAACTCAGTTTTCATTCTACCATTAAAAGCAATGTTGATCTAACGAGCTTTCTTTTCTATATAAATAATAACATATTCTGGATCTTCTTGTAATGATATTGGAAATATTTACCTGGTTTTCATTTGATTCAAGTATAATTTATTTTAAAGTCATTATTTATAAAACTGTGATTTCTTACAGTTTATAAACCACAGCCCAAACCTTCAGAAAGTAAAACCTAAACCATTTTCCTTCGGAGGCAAAGTGTGGGAGCAGGGAGCGGGGTGATGGGACAGGGACATGGGAGTGACTTTGCGTACAGGTCCATTCTGTACTCTGCAAGTTGTTTGGCATTGCAAGAACAAAATGCAAACCTGCTTCTTTCCTTATCTGAGCTGTGATTTCAGGGTCCAGCAATGTATGTGCTGCACCGTAGTGCTCCGCCTCTCTCTCTGCTGGCTTCCTGCCTTCCCTTGTGTACTAGCATGAGAAGCTAAGGAAACCACATGTTTTACTGAAAATAAAATAAAATAGTGTAAATACTGACAGATGTGGCATGTAAGGGGCCACTGAGAGAGAGCATGAGCCCTGGAACCACTATTAAGAGAACAGAAGTAGCAGCCAGTAGAAAAAGAGGGGAAGGGATGGGGCAAAAGATTAGGTGGAGAGAGAGCGCAGTAGAACTAGGAACTGGAGAACAAGATGTGGCTCTCCTAGGAAACGAGAAGCAGATGAAAATAGGGAAACCAAGGAGTAAGGGGCACTGATTTTCCTGCATGACATACTTTACTGAAACCAGGACCAGATCTTATGTTTGAGAGGATTAGTCAAGACAAGATACCTTAGTACCCTTGTCATTTCTGTAACACATTCAGCTTGTTTGGATATCTGATTTCTGCATCCTTTGTGTTGGATAGTGATAAGCTGATCAGCTTTAACAACTGTATAGTTTTAGATTCCTCATATTATTATTCCAGTGCAAACAGTCACATTTTATAACTCAAACCCATCCCATTTAGGTACAAAAAACTGCTAAATGAGATTGAGTGAGTTCCAAGAAAGGTCAGGAAAGGATACCACCTCAAACAAGTTATTTTGCTGTTCAGAAAATGACTGTTCATTTGTGTTGAAGGATCTTAGGATTTTCCTTCATAATACCCAAGCTAGCTGAGCTTCTCTTCTCCTGAATACCTGCTGTAATTTGATTCCCCAGCACTTTACAGACAGGTTGGTAACTCTCTACACCTCTGATATATTAACAGTTTAGATAGCAACTGCGCCTTTCAGTTTCTAGCCTTCTCACTGAGCAGGAAAAGTCCATTAGGGTTGATATGGGCCTGGAGTAAGGAAACTTCAAGAGTCCAAAAGGGCTATATCAATAACATGAATCAAACCCAGAAACTGCCGCTTTGACGTGGACCAGAAAGAACATTGTGACTGATCAAGGTTACTCAGAGCAAAACCCCACGTTGCTGGAGTTTTAAGAGTTATTCTTCTTCAGTGATAGGTCAAATAGGATGGATAACCTTTTTCAATAAATGCTCATGTTGTAAAATACACATCTGATGTATTTAAACGTAGGTGTCTTTTGCTGACAAAGTCAGTGTCACAGTTCATAATCCATCCTTGTCTTTTAATCCTCACTACCACCAGAACAGCACAAGCTTCACAGACATTTAGCCTCTCCCATCAAGGCAAGCTGCCTGCCAACTGTGTAGGAATTGGGACAACCTTTGAACTATGCTGCTATATTCTCATTGCTCCTGTGAGTATACACTTGGCCAAAGGCAAAATTTCTGGTGCAGTGGTCAATGACCTCTTGTTGTTTTTGATGCTGTGGATTGCTTGAAGCCTGCGGTTATGCTAAAGGCCCTCGGATGTGGTTATTCCATTTTAGTATAATGTGACTTCTCTCTCCAGAAGACACATTTGTTTTGGTAAATGAACACAATTTCTGTTACCCCCCTCTGGGGGAATTCTACAAGGCTCCAGCTTACATCTCTGTTTTATCTTATTGTGAAGTGGTTTGCATGGCTGGTCAATACCCTACTATCTGTCCTCAGAGGGCATTAATGTTTATTAATAAGCTTGATGATGCTATCACACAATTTGAGCTCGAAAATACAAAGACACATCACACTGTTGGCTGTATTGGTGTCAGGCAACAGAGCAGTATTTTGGCAAACATCACAGCATATAAGTAGAATGACTAAGTGCAAAAGCAGAAAAATCAAGAAGCTGTGGTGTTACTTTCTGGCTGTTAGTAACAACTCTGTCATTCCCTAGCCTCATTAGTACTTTTTGGTTTATGCTGTTCGTTGAAAAAGAATTTGTGAAGTTTAGAGCTTGTGAACAACGCTTACTTGCACATCAGTTGCACTAAACAGAACCAGGACAGACAGCCAAGAAATAACACATGCTGCCTCACACGCAGCCTGCCTATCAGTCACCTCCCATCCACTCACGCAAGAGATGTCATCTGTCTAGGTGGCATCTGCACTGCCTCATGCATGGGCTCCTCTCCGATATAAATGTGTCAGTTTGGACAAGCCAGCTGAATACTGCTTTAGGTTTGAGTCTTCATGTAAATGCTCCTATGCCTCCAAACTGAACATAACACTAAGAAACATCAGTCATATCTCTTCTACTTAAATAAAAAGCCAGCACAAACTCTGACATCTTAGAAATAATTTTTTTTTAAATAAAAAAACGTACAATTTTTTTTTTAAATAAAAAACCCCATATAATAAACTTCTCTGTTAACTGGCCAGCTCACTATAAAATGCAATACCCTCACACCTTTCAGATCATCACTGTCATTGCCTGCTGCTCCCTCAGAAATACTCTGAGCAGCAGCTTGATGCTGCCTGTCACACACAGGCTCCTTCCCATGCACATATAGACATAAGAAATGTTGCACCTTGTCCAAAATAGTTGCTGGTTGTAAATAAGATGGCATCACCCAGATGTCAGCACAGCACACCTCAACTGTACCACTCCAGTCTCTCAGTGGGTAAGGCTTTCCTTAAGCCACCTTTAGTTCTCTTTTCTGCAGAAACCAATTCATGGTACCTAATACTATTCTGGTCAACAGTGAGTATCACTGGGGAAGCAGCTAGTGCATGCATACATATGACAGTCTCTAGAGAAATGTTGTTTCATGAGTCCTGTCCTGAAGAGACCACTGTTAGTCAAAGGCTAAAGGGGACTACAACCCTGTATGCTTGCCACAGGATTTACCTAGCTGTTACGTAGAGGTAAGTCCCATTGGTACCAGTTGGAGATGCTCAATATTCACACAGTTTCTAAAGCTGCATGCTCGAATCTGGAATTGCGTTTTAGACATCCACTTTTGAAAGCTGGGGGCCAAGGGACCCCATTCATTTCTATCCAGGCAAGACTGTAGTGGAAACTGAGGAATGTGATGCATTTGCAATTACGTATTTGCATCGACACACCATTGTGTGTGGCAGCAGAATGGATTTTAGACTTCCTGGACCTCAGGTGGTTTTTGCTCCTAACACCATTAAAAGCCTATTTACTGAAACAGCCCATAAAGCAAACATCAGACCCACAGAAACAACAACTGAAGTGGGAGAGACCCTCTGAACTCCATGAAATATTTATAAACAGCTTTAGGAGCCCTGGGATGAAGTAAAGTACTTTCAAGCATAGACTGAAAACCTAATGGATCTAAAAATCCCTTTTTAGCTCTTGGTGAGATTTGTTTTCACAGACTTAGCTATGATATGAGGTCATCCAGTCTTCCTCCTCCTCTTCCAGCAGAGAAGTGGTCCCAGTGCTATGTTTTATAGCACTTGGCTCAGCCTAGCTCTGCCTGACTCAGGCAACAGAAGCCAAACACACTTCTTGGGAACCTTCTCAGTTTTTCTAAATACTTCACTTTGCGGAATTTTCCCCAGTATTCTACTCAGAACAATTCAACACGGTGAATATAAAGACACTTCGATGTCATGGTTCTTACCTTGTTCATTTTGTATTTATCCCCTTGGACAGCCCTAAGTATTTCCTAAGCCAGTGTGGTGGTGATGTCCTAGTATCTATCTACAGTCATTCTCCTGACCGTTTGGACATACTATAGTTGTGCTCTGCTGTGACTGAGCTTTCACAAGTAAATTCTCTCAGATCTTTTCATGTCTGTTCCTTTCTTTCTGTACTTAAGGCGTATTATTATACCTCAGGAAAAGGACAAGGAAAAGTGAGGAGGAGAAAGAAGCAAAAAGATGAAAATGCCTTTCTTCATGCTACCCCGGCTTTGCAGGCACAAAAAAATCCATTCTACATATCTGGCTCACACATATCATATAAGTTTTACCTCTAGGACCTCTAGGATTTATGATAAAGGTATTGTTTTCATTTTGGCTTCCTCTTATATGCCTAATACATCATAAAAAAAAAATAAATAATTAGAACCATTGAGGTTTCCATTGCTGCTTAAACAGTTTAGAGAAATGATGCTGCCCGTAGAAGAGGTTAAACAGGGAGAGTTTCTGCCCTCACACGTCTCGATATCAAGATGACTAACAGAGAATGTCCCATTGAAGGATATTGTTTCCAGGGTCTACTCCCAAAGGACTGTACCAAAAGTGCCATGATCAAACAGTTACAGAGGAGAACTGAGTTTAAAGGAAAAGGAGATCCCCATAGCATTTGTTTTCTTTGCATTTGCATTCGTTATCCTTTGTGCTTTAAATGAAAGAAAAAAAAGCATACAAAACACAGTCATTCCCTCATCAAAGCAGCCTTTCAGGTTATGAAGCTTTTCCAAAACATATGGACTTTGTTGATTCATGTTTTTTTAAAATGGTCCTAAAATGATCTTCAAGCTCGAAGTGGTAGAGGAATATGTACACAGATACTTTAAAATCTCAAAAATACTTACAGTTTAAGAAATGTGTGATATTTCACATTATTTTTACTATCTATCTGACCAAAGATTTTTTTCAGCATTGAAGTCTCTAATGTTTAATGCAGAACTGTGAACACAGTAACTTACCACAGCTTATTGTATGTGTTAAAAACATCATCAACTGTTGTGTTCAATCATCTCTCTAAAATGAAGCTCTCAAATACACAGAGGTACAAGTCCTACCATAGCCACACTAAGCTGTTCTTTACACAAGGTTCTCCTGGGGTAAATTCCCATCCTAGAAGCAGCTTACCCTCATGACGCTATTCACCAAATGATCATTATTCTAATTTTACTCAAGGAAACACAGGCAAGAAAGAAAGACAAAGCATTTGTCTAAAACCATAGAGTCGCCCGGGTGCAATTCACTGACCTGTGCAAACTCAGCACATTGCTTTAATAAGTAGAATAAACTCTTTCCACATCAGGAGAAATTTTTTTTTCAAGTTAATATGTTCGTAAGTAGAGCACATATTTTAACACACTGGTACCTTTGCCAGAAAGCAAGACTGCTTTTGTAGTTTATTTTTTCCCTTTCACCATCACAGTCTGGACATACAGAAGTGGACCTCTGTCTGTCTGCAGAACTTTCAATAGTAAGAGGTTCTTGCAATAGCTGCATTACCTATAGAATATATACAGCGACTGGGTCAGCCTGTTTACAAAATAACTTGTGATTATCAAGTACTCAGCAGCTATGACTGTATTATACCAGAGTACAGTTAAAGACAGATATAGTTAAAGCACTGTAAAATAAGGAAGCAGTGGCTCAATAAAGCTGTTCAGGATTGGAAAGAAGTTAGGGTTTTGAGTATCAGTCCCTTGGAGATCAGCTAACCAGGTTTATTGCAAAGAAGAATTAAAATATCCATCTAAACATCTGCTGAGGACAGTCAGCTCACACGCTCAGGAGAAGAGTGAATTTCATAACAATACACAGCAGAATTTAAGTGGTGAAAAGAATCACTGTAAGGGGAAAGGCAGAAATAAAAATCCAATTGAATTTGATTATTTGTACATAAAATGTGTACACCACTATATCAATAGTTGTATACAGCATAAGCATTCCCATCCTTACCCCTCAGAATACAGCTGAAACTTTCTTTCCCCTCCTAAATACACATACTGCATTAATACCTGGCATGCTGCTTCAGGGCTGAGTTGCAATTTGTCTAGACCCTGACAAACGTGGTCTTCTTCGGGCAATGTCTATTCCTAAATGACAGAGCATGGGTTAGATGGGAGACAGGAAAGTGCCTATTTCTGTCACAGCTATGGAGAGGAGAAGGCTGTGTTTTCTGCAACAAAATAGTTATGCTAACACTCCCAGCAAGCAATGGATTATGCTAATACTAGGATATACTCCAATAATGGCTGAATCATCGTTATTTTATGGTTGAGCCTCAGGGAGAGGAAAACGCCATTTTTGAGAAGACCTAGTTCTAGTGAATGAGTACTACAGAGGAAAGATTATGAAAAAAAATCAGCAGGGGAACCTTTCTTGTACTGCTCTTTTTGAAAGTTACCATTTTTTCACTCCATTCACTTTGCTTTTGTAAACACTACAGAGAAAAGATAAAAATCAACAATTTGGTCCAATTGTTTCACACATATTTACTTCACGGACACTTCCATCGGTTTCTGTCCCTTTTGGGATAGGCTGCTGTAAGTATCTTCTCAAAGTATGTTCCCAGGGTGGTGCTTTGATTCTAGAGCAGGTTTGCTGTGGTAGATTGTAAAGGGTATCTTTCTAGATGACTAGCCAAACAAGCCTTTTGCTTTCCTGTTCATGACAGGAACTTCTCAAAATCCATAAATAGATAGGTGGCTTGGAGTAGACAACGAACAGATCCAATCCCCAAGCCTTATTATCTAATATTACACTGCTGAGTCCGTATCTGTGTCTAGCAAAGTCCACAGTAAGATACAGACTACCTGTAGCATTCATTGCTACAGCCCTCAGTAGGCTCAATAGGTGCTCTGTCCTTAAGTAGGCTAAACGTGCATTCAGAAGCATAAGTGTGGCCCATCATGCTGCATAAGTATTTCATATATCATTATATTTATACTCATAACCAGGTCTCCACACACACACAAAATTTAAACCCACACATACTTAATTTATGAGAGCAGGACCATAGTTCACTTTCTGATGCATGCACACTTTCCCTCTCTTGCATGTTTATACTGTCAAAGCTTTAAGTGTTTCATGGGAGCAAAAAAAAAAAAGAAAGATGCTGTTGATTTTTCTACTTCAATTGCAGGGAAGACATCTTCGTTGATCTTTGGTTTAATTTTAGAAGACATCAAGTTCTTGCCGACAAAGCTGTTGTAAGTTACAATCACCAGCTGTCCAAAGCTGCCGCAGTAATTCTGAAGAGGTTCTGACCTGGTCTTTTTCTCCACCAAAGCAAGCAGCTGCGCAATTTCACCCCTCACAGCCATAGCCAGAAACAAAGCATCAGGCAGCAGTGACCTGCCTACTTGGGCAATTCTTTCTCCCACCTCATACATGGCTCCATGCTGCTCTTGTTCCTGAAGAGGAACTCAGGGGAACCAGACTGCGTCCCCGCAGCTGCATGCACGTGTCCCAGGAGCCAAGTACTTCTCAGAGGGCCCACCACAGACTCTGTACACTTCAGTACCAGACAGGGCACAGCCCATAGACAACATGTAGAAAACTAAAATGGCACAGGCACATCAGAGTTGAGCAAATGTTTTAAGTTACTAAAAGGGTTTTAAGTAAGAAACTTACTACTACAGTATAAATACATATTTTACTGACTTCCATGGCCTCTTGTGGATTGTGATAAGAACACAGATTCTTCACCCACAAGACTGCACATCCCCTAAATTCAGCTTGTTTTAGAGCTTAGAAAACCAGATAACACTTAGTAAGGATACTGAACGAGAACTACAAAGCTTACCAGAAACACCTTTAATACAATCAGCACATCTTCAGTTAATAATCTCAGTGAAATACAGTGGTTGAGATGTTACAAATTTGTGTAGATCCACTGATTTCAGTGATCAGACAGATCCCTTCAAATACATTTACATTTGAACAGTCTTGGTTTAGAAACGTCAGGTTAGTACTGCTCCCTAGTTCAGAATGCCTCTCTATGGAAAATCAAGCATACCCCAAGCTAACTGTGCAAATACTGTCTGCTGCAGTCACTCTACATTTTTAATAGCTATCCTTTACTACCTCAAGGATGTTACTCTATACTTACGTGGTCTGGAAATTAAAAGGTGCTGTTTCAGGGTACACACAGGCAAGAGGCACATGTGGCCAGGCAGAGCAGCACAGCTGCATTCTGTATTTTCTGTTCCCTGACAGGGACTGACAGGTAAGAGAGGTAGATGCTTGCAGGTATTGATAACAGCCACACCGAAAGACCCTAGTGATAAACCCATGTACTGAATACCAGTAAAACTGTTCATTACCGTTTATTTCACACATGTCTTCCAAGCAATCAAAATAAATTCAAAATCCTTTTATTGCAGCCAACTTAAATATTGTATTATTATTAGTAGAGGGGTCTCAAAGTAGAAAACAGGTTGAGCCTTTGTATTTCAACCTCTTCTCTTGCATTATCTAAATATTCAGGACACAATGAAGAGTACTGTGGGCAGGCAATGGACCGTGAAGTACTGTCCAGTGCAAAATGCAGAATATGAGATTCTAATTGTTGAGAGGTATTAATTGTATAGCTTAAGTAAGTTATAAATAGAATTAGTCAGTCATAACACTGTGTGGCTTAGCATGCTGTTTGCTTAGGTTTACTTGCTCTGCTTTACTTAGCCTGAGTAGGTAGATTTGCTGAAGCCTTAGGCTGTAAGCTGTGAACTTTCACCTAGGTATGTTTTCAGCTGGAATTTTCTTAGTAATTTTTCTAGTAGCTGGTACACTGCTGTTGCTCATCTTTAATATGGGAAGAACGTTGATAACACAGTGATGGCTTAGTTGTTGCTAAGTAACATTTATCTGAGGTCTAGGGCATTTTTAGCGTCCTGTGCTCCACCAATGAGCACAAGAAGCACAAACCAGGATGTAAGGAGGCTGCAACCATGGCCAGAAACTGCAACTCAAAAAGATAAGAACAGTTAAGGGCCTGCCTGTGTGGAGACAGAGAAAAACAGCCAGTAGGATGGTAGAAGACTCCAGACCAAAAATCACCAGTGGACTAAAAAGACATGTGAAGAGCACATGAGGGGCAGGTACGTAAGTCATAAGGACATAATTGCCCAAGGACTTCTTTGTAGGGATCCTTCTCCAGAAGCACCCAGCTCAAGCTGTCCCTACTGCTGTACCACTCAATTATTATTTTTTAATAGAATCAAATGTCCGAGACTCTGCTGCAGGAAACTTCGGGCCCAGCCTGAAGGAGAGGAGGAGGACAGTGTGCACCTCAGAGTGAGAGTGTGTGTGTGAGCTAAGGGTCAAAAGGGGCAGCATCCACCAGCTCACCAAAAGGGACTCCAGTTCTAGCAGTTTTAACCCTCAGGTGGTGTCTTGAATGGTGTGTGAATGCTCCGGCAGCAGCTTCTCCCTTAACGCCACCAGCAACTTAAAAAAACCCCCAAAACAGTGAACACTAAAGCAACCTGAAGTGAAACTCATTATAAAAAGCAAGGTAACGAGCAGAAATAGAAACAGGAAACCTTGTTTTTCTGTGGCCATAGGCAAAAGAGTGTTGATATTAATCCAAGAAAGTAAAAGAGACAATGAAAAGCAAATTTTCCAGATCCAGAAAATCTGAAATAGCTACAGGTGTTGGCAAGAAAAACACTGAGCACTTATTTTTTTTTTTTACTATTGTTTTTAATACTTGGGTAAGAAAGGGCTCTGACAAACCAACATGTTACCATATACAGCGTATTTAAACTACAGAAATTCAAAACCCATAAAACCAGAGACGGAAGTGTACTCCTGAGGTGGACACCAGTATTTCACAGTTTGTTTCTCTTGCCCCACATGCTGCTCATATGCCAAGCCCTCTGTTCTCCAGCATTTACAGAGTAATTCATTATATTGTCCAAGTGGCACTATTTCTTCTTGAGAGCTCTCTTTCCTTCTCCCTTCTTAGGTTTCTCCTTCCCACGGAGCTTTTTCAAACGCCTCATCTCCTCCTTAAAGTCCTGATGCTCATCCCTAGATGGGGGAGGAAAGGAAGTTTACTCTATTTCTTGATGCACCCAGATGTGAAAGGTTCTTTGAACTGTATGATAAGTGAAAAACAAAAACTCAAAGCTTTTTTTAAACGGTGAAGTCCATGCTGAAACTCACTGCAATGTATTCAGTGTTACTGCCAGCACTAATTTTGGACTGAATAACATAAAAGATGTCTTCTGGTACTTTCACAACTAACAAGGTTGCCCTTTTTTAGCAACAAATGGTGTGTGCATATATATTATTTCCATTGTATTTGTTGATCCACTGTCTTTAAATAAGCAGTAAATATAAAAATCAGCAAGAGCCAAGAATGATTATTTCCCCCTTTGTATCTAGCTCAGCAGTCTAGTAATAGCATATTGTGTTTCTGTGCTAGGTACTACATTTGGGTCATTAGCTTCTAAGAAAACAGGGGCATGCTGAGCAGTAATTACAATACATGACACTGCTCTCAGGTGACTTCAAGAATGAGTTATGAAGAAAGCATCAGCTACTGGTACAATCTTAATAGGAGAAGAAAACAGGAAGGAGGATAAAGAGGCTGGGAGAGATAATGAATCCTCAATAATGTTCTAGTAAACTACTTAATCTCTGTCCCTGTATTTTTCAGTGGGAAGGTATTTTTCACAAGTCACAACTGCATCTTAGCGGCCTAAGACTGCTGTGCTGCTATTTTAAACACAACTCTTCCAAAATGGAAAAAAAAGCTCGAGAGTTAGCGTCAGGCCCTATTAGTCTATAACTCTTCATACATATTTCTGACCAGCAAACCAGATCCTCTACAAACTCTCTGTATACAAAGCAGCTAGAGAAGGAACCTGAGATTAGGAGAGTCAGCAGCTACTCTAGAAAGTGTTTGCATGCCCACCTAAAACAAGAGCATCCTGGATGCAATCCCTGATGGCTAGTATTGTGACACTACCAATAGGAATTAATCTGTTTTGACTTTACAGGGTTAGTAGCCTCACTTTTAAGGGATTTCTTTAGGGTTACCTGACTGAAGTCAAAGAAAGAACTGCATTTGACTCCTGCTGATGTTCTTTAGCAGTGCAGTTTTACCTACTTGAGACTGTGGAAATTCATTTAGAAATTAGACAACTGGTTTGGATGAAGCTGGAATTAACAAGGCTATTTAAAAGACATTTGAGTTTAATTGAACTTAATTTATCTATAGGCTAAAAAGCTCCTCCAGCCTAACATAGACTTCCCTTCTCTTCTAAATTTCACTTATTAGCTGTTGAATGATTGAGGAATATATGGTAAGACTGTCTTAGTGCAATTTTTGCATTAACATAACACCACCTCTTTGCAGCTCATTTGTGTCCTATTCCGAACTACAGACCCATTTCTTGTCTATGAGAAAGCTTTTTCCCCTTCCCCACAATGCCAAAGCAAGAACTACTTATATCACTGGTTGCTCGTAACAACACCTGAAGTCTTTCTTGCCAAAGGTTCTACTTATGGTGAAAGTTACGTAGCCAGTAGCCACTCACTTAACTCTCCTTGCCCTCCGTGCATCAATCAAGCACATATTTCCATATATATTTCGAACTAAACCTTTTTCTATGTTTCTCTTTTCCTTGAGGAAGAAAACCCCCGTAACGAAACTTGCACCCACCCCTTTCCCATCTCCGGTCCTGCTCCCACCCTTATAAGCACAGAGGTTACCTGTACAGGCCAAAGTAACGGAGTTTCTTCATGAGGGCGTAGTAGGTGTTGTGAGGAGGATACCAGTCGTAGACCTCCTTCCTCTTGGCCAGAGGCTGCTCACTGAATAACTTTACTACTTTCATAGATTTTGAGTCAGTAGGCCTGACAACTTCTCCAAATATCTGAGCACTGAGCCGGGCCATTCGAAGGGCATAACTGGAAACACTGGACATCTCCTAAGGAGGAGTGGGCATACATAGACAGGAGGACCTTCCTGCAAAAGGGAACACAAAAGAGCCACAGCTCTAAGATGGCTGAGTATTACAGGCTATTCCAGAATTGAGGCAAACAAAACAACTCATCATACACAGATTGCACGTCTGAAGCCTACATTCCTTGCATGAAATCAGTCTAATTCTGATGCGTATAAAGAATGTCTACACTAATACAGGTACAACTACCAGCCTAGCTAGGACACTACGAACAGTAATATGGGCTGTAAAAGTACCTACACCATGGTTAGCTTATTAGCAGATCCCACTCAGCTTGCTTAAGGCTACCTTTAAACTCCAGTCACAGGAACAATTACAGTGAGAACTCTGCCAAAAATGGTGCTCACTGCAATGCCTCCAACGTCTGCACAGGCACAAGACAAGACACTGCTTGAACATAGTGAGGGAGCAACCTGGAAGATTTTCCTCATGAAAATGTCTCACTCTATTTAAAACATTGTATGAACATTGTTACAGTCCATTTAACAAAAATGGCCTATTAACTGCAAAAATAAAGTAAATCATGTTTCTCTGTATGAATCACATAGATCTTTCCCATCTCCACTCCCTTCCCTTAATCATTTCCACATGCTTTGTCTCCATTCTCTTTTCTGTCTCTCCTAATACCTAATCTTTTGAAGAGAGAAATCATTTCCCTATGCTATTCTTTTTGCCAAGAAAATCCCACATCAGCAGCTGCCCGTTCTCTCTCAGCCATCTCCCACTTAAAAGACACCTCTGCAACAACAATACTCTGAGGACAAAACCATTGACATAGGCCACCAGAGACAACATCCGCTTTCTCTTAAAGGAGTGTGGAGATGGGTTTTCTCTCAGCTTTCCTACCCCTCCCCATTTTTTCACTTCTTTGCATCTTTACTCTTTCTTTGCAGAACAGGATGTAATGAAGACAACAATAAGCCTGTATTTGAAATTGTATGTTGCCTGTACTGGGCCTTTTTGAACAAGTGACAACCGTAAGTCTCCAGAGAAATCCAATAGGATTTGTTTCAACTGCACTACACTGATGTTAAAAGTTTAAAATTCTTGTTTTAAGAACTATTGCACGTCTGACTCCAGAAGATGAACATAAAAAAATTAAAGAGCGTGGACAAGATTACTCAGCAGGACAGGGCTAAGACAGCTTTAGCATGATCACAAAGAGCCTATAGTTTAATAACATGAGTCTTGAGTATTCATAACCTCACTTACATACATCTGCCCACTGGATGTACAACCTCCTACTTTGATTTACTCCTTACACAAAGCACTAGAAATGAAACAGGGGGAAAAATAATAAAGTAAAAATATGTTATTAAAATAACATACGTAATCTGAGTCAAAGAGAATAATGGGAAGAATAACAAATTGGAAAGCAAAGTGTCAGACCTCGAGTTAACACAGCAGGAAGAGTGAGAGAAGATAGAAGCTCTTAAATGATTGCAGGGCAGCACTTCAACTTGAGCATCTATTACATGGGGGAATGATCAGTAAGTCTTGCTAAACCATCCATTTCAGAACAGCCAGTCTCTATTCCTACACTCAAACACCAAATTGTCCCCAAAACTCTTCATCACATTATCACTCTGAAAGTATCACCAGACCCAACTCAAACACAAAGCTTGCTTAATCTCTTCCAACTGCAGCCTTAAAGTCAAAATACCTTTAGCTCCTAAACAATGCAAAACGGTGGGCTGAGGGATCTACTCTTCACTTCATAATCGCTAAGGGAATCTACACAGCCCAAGTGGAGGCTGGAGACCTTTAACCCTTGCCAGCCTAAGAACATCTGAAAGAGAAGAAAGGCAAAGGCTACAAACCCCCAAGTGCCAGAGCTATCCAAAGCCTCTTCTGGGGCAGCCTCCGATTCTGTGAGACTATACCAGAACATTTCCGTTCTTAGCACTTACAGTAACGATATTTTCAGGATCACCTACTGGTAACGAACAGTGCTGCTTCTTCACCTGCCCCCCACCCCCTATTGCTACCCAAAGCCTTGCTTTCCCATCATCCTAGGCTGGGTTTTTACTTCCCGACCTGCCGGCTGGCCTCACACTGCTTCCTTCTCACTTATCATACACCAGGAAAACTCTGTTTCCAGAACTACTTCTGGTTTCTGCAGACC
>NW_009937738.1:0-1832 GCF_000696875.1 Nestor notabilis
GTGTGTCTCAGGCTCCCAAACTCTCTTGCCCCCTGCTTCGTACTGATCCGAGAGGGCACAAGGGCAAATTGGGGGTGAGAAGGGAGCAGAGAAGGGGTGCAGTGAGGGGAACACACAACACGACAACTTCTGCTCCTAACTTTTTTCTCTTCGGGAAGTTGGCCTCTCCAAAAACTGCTGTGAAGAAGCTTAGAGGGCAGAACAGGTCTTCTTTACACCATTTAGTCCATTTCCTCTGCAACAAAAACCTGGGAGGATATGAGGTCCTAGCTCTGCCTCTGTTCCACTCCCCATCTCCTGCTCCTTCCCTTCTGAACTGCCCTTTGGACAGTGGCTTCCTCAGGTTTTTTCCCCAGAAAACTAAATGGGAAAAGAAAGAAGCAGCAAAGAGCTGTTACCAAACACTAGCTTCTGGTTTGCTTCCTGCAGAGCCTCTAGCTTCTTGACAGCGACAAGGGCATAAAGGGGGCCTAACACTTACTTTTTAAAAGGGAGAAGCTGAGGGGAAAAAACCAAACTATCTTTACAATTCTGCTTCATAAAGCACTTAGATTTTCAGAGGAAACACCGATGTGACATCTTCCCTTCCTGAGCAGCTGTTTCCATGTAGAAGTGCTCTGCTGGTATCCACTTGCTGGATCAATTTCACTCTCACAATTCAGAACTTAAAACCACTGGGAAACAGACAAGCAAACCAAGCCATTCGGCAGGCATCCCAGGGAAGGAGTGCTTACAGCTGCTCTTAGTCTCCTCTCTACTGGCGCTGCGTAAACACCAGAAAAAAAAACCAAGAGCTTTTCCTTACTGTCTTTTCTGTTCTTTGGTGCATGTTGAGAAAAGCTAAGAACCAGGCAACAATGCTTTAGGACTACTCCTGCTCCGAGGTGCATAAAAGAATTAACTGTCTAAACTCAGCCAGTCAGAAGCTGTGCCAGCTACTCGCTTGCTATGCAATTAGTGATGCCACCTTTAAGCTATGCTGATACTTTACCAAAAGTATTCTCCGAATGATGAAAACAGCTGCACAACAGTAGTAATTTGGATCTACACAGGCACAGAGCAACTCATCTATTTCTGACCTTTATTTGGTATAAAAATACCAAAGAGAGTGTCGCTGTTTCTTCACCTTCCCAAGAGCACCCCCAGCAGACAGAGAAACTTGAAACCTCACCTTATTCACACTGCGTGAGTAACAGGTATGTGAATGCACTGAGTACTCACCCACTGGGGGGATCTTTCTGGCCGCAGAACTGCCCGTAGCTGCCACTTGGATAAATCCCTTCCCTGGGGTCGCCGTGCACCCAAGCTGCAAACATACACATCGTCTTTTAACATGTTACTCAAGTGTACTCAGTTAACAGGTCTCAGAGTTGCAGCATGCCCTATCTTACTTGCAGCCAGCATTTGCTGCTTTAGTGTTTCTCGGCTGGGGGGCCTGGGCTAAGGTTCTTCTTTCAGTGTACTTCATGGTAATGACTTGTAATACAATACTCACTGATCATGACATTGGGCTGGCATGCGTTCCCAGCATGGCCATCACCTCTATACTTTGGGAGGCATATAATGTGAATTTTAACAATTACACATCTTTTTCTCCCTCCTCAGAAGGTCAACCTATGAAGGAGACATTCCCTCACACCCTCCCCTCCCCCACCAGGCTACTCAGAGCAGCATTTGAGAATTCTAAAGGGTTTGGTGGCCTTTGAATACCCTTGAAACCTGCCTGCTGCTTTTGCTGTGGATGAGCATGTTGCCACAAATACAGCATGCTTTTTACCCACAGCCATCCCACCTTGAGAATGCTCTGTGAGAGAAACAGTGTTGTTTTCACA
>NW_009937739.1:0-848 GCF_000696875.1 Nestor notabilis
AATAAAAGCTAAGAGAAAGGAGGAGGAAGGGGGAGCATGTGTTACTTACGACATTTGTCTTCCAGAGCAGCTGTTAAGTGTACAGAAGCCCTGCTTCCCAGGAAGTGGCCAGACATCGCCTGCTGATGGGAATAAAACTGTTTGTTTTCCTTTTCTTTTGCATGCAACCTTTGCTTTTGCTGTATTAAACTGTCTTTATCTTGACCCATGAGGGTTTTTCCACCTCATCTTCTACTCCCACCCCCTGTCCTGCCAAGGGGAGTAAGAGAGCAATCCGGGGAGCACCTGGCCTCCAGCCAAGGTCAAGCAAGGTCAGACCTCACAGGAAGATTACAGAGACATGGTTCATATGTGCAGGGAGAAGATGCAAAAGGCCAAGCTCAGTTAGAGCTTTGAACTGAAAACTGGCCAGTGCTGTGCCAGACAACAAGAAGGGCTTTTTTATGTATGTTGATAGCAAGAATAGGTCTAAAGAAAACATTGGACCAATACTTATTGAAGATGGCCACCTGACTAATAGAAATGAATTAAAAATGGAGGTATACAATGCTTCTTCCTCCCCACCCCCACCCCCCAGTCTTCAATAATACTGATAGACCTTCGGCTGAAGGACCATAGGTGCAGGAACAGTGACTTCCCATTTGTGGACACTGAAATTGTCAGGAATGAGCTGCATCAGCTGAGTGCTCACAAGTCCATGGGGCCTCATGGGATTCACCGCACAGTACTGAAGGAGCTAGTGCATGTTATGGCAGGATTCATCTTGATCAGCTACCAAAGATCTTGGGAGTCTGGAGAGGTCCTTGCTGACTGGAAGCTAGTTAGTATTATTCAAATCTACAAAAAGG
>NW_009937739.1:879-13284 GCF_000696875.1 Nestor notabilis
CCAGGAACCAGAGACCTGTTAGTGTAACCTTAGTTCCTGGAAAATTATACTGCGTACTACTGAAAGGTATTTAATGAACGATGCAGTCATTGGGCACAGTCAGCATGGGTTTATGATGAGAAAGTCCTGTTTAACTAATTTGGTAAGGTCACCAAGCTAGTGGATGAAGGGAAGGTGGTGGATGTAGCTTTTTTGGATTTCAGTAAGGTTTTTGATACTGTTCTCTACAGTATCCTTCTGGGCAAGTTGTCCAACTGTGAGACGAGCAGTCATATTGTCACACATGGGTGAAGGGATTTTTAGGTAACTTGGGTGCTGTCTGTAGCAGAAAAACAATAGCCTCCACAAGAGGCATTTTATCAGTAGAAATTACAGAATTTTGGGTCTGAGGGTTTGGTACCTGAGAGTCAAATGAGGTGTTAAAAGTCTGGCGTTTTAATACATCCAAACCCAAAATACTTAAGAGCTCTGCTGCTACTATGGGTCTTGGTATCGTTCCACCAGGCAGAGCCAATTTTATCCTGGCGGTGGGGAGCTCTCATCTTTTCTGAGTAATCATTACTGCAGAAACCCTTGCTTGAGATTTCTGAACTAACCCAGGGGCATCCTCAGCTTTAATAAACTGATGTTGAGACTCCTCCACCCATAAGAAAAGAGACTTAGTATTTGCCATTCACTATTAATGGTATACAAGGGTGTTAATTCCAAAAATTGTGGACACCTGAGAGGTGTCACTGGGACTCCCTGGGGTGATGATGGAAGCTCCTCTACTTGTTTTCAGGTAGTGGGGTTGGGAGACTGGACAGAACAAGGTTGTTTGGGATGGGGGAAGCAGAGGGACTAACACCACCCCGTGCCTTCTCTCCCCTTGGGCTGCTGGTGCTGTCCCCATCATGGTTATCCCACAGACTGTGCAAGATGAAACGTGCGCATCCCCTTTAACTGACCTGCTGTGAATCCTGTTCCACACAGGAGATCCCGTAAGAGTCTCCATTCCAGATCACGTTCCCATTTACAGGGGTGGAGGGTAGGAAAGGTAGGGGAGGGAGGGGGGTGCCACTATGTGTCACACTGATTAATTTCAGTATTTCAAGCATTTTGTCCCTTATTCTTACTACTGTGACCTTCCTTTAACATCTTGACAACCCTGACTCAACATTCCCTTTTACAGATTATTGTTTTGAGGTGCTTCCCTGTCCTTACTGCCTCCCCATACGGGCTGTCTAATTTTGCAGCCTTTGGGCTATTGTGGTGTTCCAGTCCCAGGTTTCATGGCATAACATCAAGGCCAAGACTTTTGTGTCTGTCTGTGTTCCCCAACTGCATCCTTTGGTGCTGCCCTTTGCAAGAGTACTACACCAGGATTACTCCAGGGAGGGGAAGGGAGGTATCCCCTTGATCCCAGCATCTTTCTAGTAGCATGTAGTATCAGAGGTAACAGGGAAAATGTATTAGCTCCAGCCCCTGCACTGGGACTTAGGAGAAATAATCTTCCTCCCAGGGCTATTTGTCTAGCTTCAGTCCAACTAAGGATGATAGTTCCAGCCCCCAGCTGGTAGCACCACACCACCCATCCTGCCCGGTCCTCACGGGGCTTTGTGCTGTGCAGCAAAGGCAGCTGCCTTAGCTGTTCAGCGTTAACCTTCGCAGCGGCATCATGACCTCCGGCAGCAGGGGGGCTCCCTCCTCTCTGGCAGGAGCCGGGGGTCGTACCGGCAAAGTTTTAATGCCGGGTACAAGGAGGCTGCAGCATCCGGACGATGCTTGGGCAAGGAAGCGGCGGTTGGAGACCCGCCGCCAGAATTAAAGCCCTCCTCCTTATTATCCATTTTCAGTGATCCTCTCTCTGAGACCAGGCACGTAGGCTCTTGCCTCTAGCTGTCGTACAGCCAGAGGTCTGGGGCTCATTTGTATTTGTCTAATTGGTTTGTAACAAAGCTATAGGATTCAAAGGCAACTGCTTGTGCTTCTGCATCCTTAGCTCACTGCAAAGCTTCCAGTTCCTGCCTAGCAGTGTTGAACAAAGCACCCACAGCTGGCAATACCCCCATGAGAGGCCTGATGAAGGCCCCCTGGCCATTTTTGGCTTTGCATTTATGAGCACCCTGAGCCACTTCTGAAACTCTGGTCACAGCATTTCCCAATGTGAACAATTTTCAGACACCCAATCCCTGTCCCACTGAAGAGTTTTCTATCCCTTAGCCTCTTGCCTTTTTCACTGTTCTGCTGCTGCCTCCTCCTGAGCATCTATGACCTGTCTATCAGAGAACTCCACTCCTGATACCAATTAATGCCACAGCCCAGTTCTGTTACTTGCCCTACTGGACTCTGTCATGCACAGAGACACAAAGGATTTATTACCCATGTTTTTTACTTAATTACAGTTTACTACTATCAAGGCAAGTATAGTTACGATTGGCAAAAGAAGTATACCTTACTACAACTTACTACGAGAAAGCAAATACATATGTGCACAGCAGCAGCAATCAATATTAGCAGCAAGTCTGTGTTTCAATATTACAAACTACCGCAGAATTATGACTAGTAAAGCACCAAATATACTTATCAGTAATTACTTACATGCAGACTTTCTATATATATATATAAATATATTTTAAAGTGTTACCAGTAGCAAGTTCTCATCACACTGATCCCAGCAGTGGGGCCAGTTGGCAACAGAAGTCTCACTTGGATGATAATCCGCATGATGAAGCCCAGAGTCAGCCTGGTGTCCCTGGCGAGGGTCTGCTCTGCTGAAGAAATAATGCGGAAAACGGGTTCCTGTGTGGGAAAGAGGCTCCGTTTTGGGTGAAAAGTAAGTCCTTTTTATTTTACAGAGACATAAAGAGGTGTAGGACAGCACCCCCTAAAACAGCCAATAGGTGCTGCTAATTCCTATTTTTCACCTGGCACAGCAAGGTGATGTTTTCTATTCTCTCAGACCAATTTTTGTTTTATCAGACTGTTTTCCTGTACTGTCACTTAGAACAACCAGTAGCAGTTACTGATTCTTCCTTTCTCAGGATGTTTTCCTCCTTTTCCATACTGGTTTTTTTTCACCTTTCCAGATAATAAGTTGCTGTTATAGTTCCTTGTTTTTGTGCTTTGCATTGGTGGTATCTCAGGATAGCTCTGGTTTCTTGGTATTCAGCTGCACTTCAAAGATGCCAGCTGCACTCCTCAAGGACACTTCTGGTTCCCAGGCTGGCAGGCATTTTCTCTTGGTGTGTTTTTGTGCAGACATCTTCTGTTCAATATTTTCCCCCTTATAATCAGGTCGCCTTTATGGCTGCTCCCATCATCAGCCTAAAATTATACCTCTCAGCGAAGCAGAAATTACCAGCTGCAGGGAACACTGCAGAATTTTCCCATCTAAATAGTCCTGTTTGTAAACTCTTTTTTGTATAGGTACTACTAGTTTTTCAGGAACAGATCAAAAATGACTGCACTAGCTTGGCTTCTCCTCTGCAACACCTATTTACACTAAATGCAACCCACTGCATATCATCACACTTCTGTTCAGGAGACCATGCCATAAGCAAGAACTTCACAGTTAGAGCCTTGCTTGGGCTTTCTCCTGTTCTCTGCACTGTCTGGCCTCCACCTACAACCCTGCATTTTCACAAGCTGATTGCAGCTAGCATCAGCTTATGAGAAAACGTTCAGAGAAGAACATGGGTCATGTAGAAAGAGAGAACCAAGACTGAGGACAAAGCAACCCAGACATGCAGGCATGGTCACTGCTCTCAGCCTGCGAACATCTGCCAAAAGGCTTCTTAGAGGAAAATCTGAGGCTGGAGCAGGCACCAGGCTGAGTTTTAGTTTGCTTCATCATTCAGACACGAAGCTGTACTTGTCACTGTGGTACAGACTGACCAAGAACCAACAGAGTGATTACAAACAAACAAAACATCCAGCCTGTCTACCCACAGTCCAGTTTACACGTCGTCCAAAAAAGAGCATTTCCCTGAGACAGTGACCTCCAAAACTCAGATCTGGAAAGAAACTTCCTCTGGGTTTTTCACATTCTTTGGTTCTGTTCCCTAAATGCAATGGTTGTGTCACTTGCTAAAAAAAGCCACAGCAACAGGCTTTCCACATAAACGGAAGTGATTCAGTTATTTTTCTGGGATTAATCTTGAATAAACTTTCCATAGAAAAGGCTAATGAAAATATAGCATGACCTGTCAATTATTGCAATGTTGATACTGTGACATACAAATGCTTTTAAGGACAAAAAATTTAACCCTGCTGTATTTAATTCAGTGCTGGGTTTATCAAGATTTTACAAGAATTTTAAGTCTGAGTAAAGCACTCTACTTACACAGTTACATTGACTGAAGTGTCCAGGCTGGGTTCTCTTGACACAGCACTCCTTGTGCTAGACAGAGATACCCACAGCCTCAGAGAGATAGAATGAGCTTTACATACAAATATCAAAAGCTACGTAACAATTCCTTAATGGTTCCAGCTTGTGCTGGTCTCTCACACAGTCCCTGCTAAGCCGCTCTGAAATATCAGCAAGTCAGCCTTCTTTCTCCTGCCAGCACTGACAACACTTGATCAGAGTCTTATTTCACTATGAAAAGCACGATACCCTTTCATTTTGTTACAACCATACTCCAGGGTGGATTAAGGATCACAATTTCATATAAATGCCTACTCGGCAGATAATATAAATCATGTGATAACCCAGTAATTTAAATATAGCCTTATGCCTCTGCCCCAGACTCAAACAGATCAGAGAATGAACTGCAAGACTTTCCGATTCGTATATTATGATGCAAATGAGTTTTGTAAATTGTGACCTAGTTCCCATGTTAGGAACAGTTGGGACCAACAGCAGGAACCATGCGATGAATGTGAGCAGCAGGGGCAAGCAAGGAAATAAACATTTGTTCTTAATTTGAAATGGATTTTTAATCACTTTCAGGTGCCTCAAAGAAAGTGAACACACTTGTTTTCTATAATCATTCTGACAGAAGAATGCATATAGGAGGTAACATGTTTTTGTTTTACTAATTGGAATGTTTGCAACATTGGTGTCAAATGAAGCACCGCAATACAGCTCTTTCTGGGTGATTTACTGAGTGCACAATGAAGGACTGTGTAATTAAGTTTTCCAATTGATCTGTTCCTCAGAACTTGCTTCATGAAAAAAAATGAGTTGCACACATCCTCTAAGTGACTGGGTATTAGATCACATCCATGTCTCCAAACACAGTGGCTATTTTTCCAGGTAGAGGCCTGATAAATTAGCTCTCTAAAGAGTCTACTCAGGGATTTAGCTGTGTGGATGTCAGGCACCTGCTTAACGTGTGGATCCAGCGTAACTACTGGAAAATACCAGACCACTGAACTCACAAAATTCTGCTTGCACTACTAACAGTGAGCCTACAAAAAGGAACAGTGAACTCCAGCCCAAGGCAGCATTCTGGTAAGCTCTACTGTTTTAAATGGGTGCAACCTGTTGAAAACCTGACAGATTTTGATCCTAAGCATACCTAGAGTTGGTACCATCATCACTGGAAATTATTAGCTGCAGAAGTGCTGGGATGTTGACTGCACTAGAAAAAAAATAAATACAGAATCTCAGCTCCCTCTGGTGGAACAAGTGATTTTCTGCAAAACAGTTTAAGTGACACACTCTTGTTTCTGCTGCAGACCTCAAGGCCACTACATGATTAAGATGAGACAGTAAACAAATTCCAAATCCTCCATTCACTTGGAAGGACTGGAATTTCTCAGAGGTTGATGTGAAGTACCAGGACTCACACACTGTCGAGGCTGCACAAGATACAACACACTCATCAATTTCTAGATGTGAAAGGTGGCCAGAAGAGTCTCTGTCTTTCCTGGATGGAGTTCTCCAGATGTAAATTACAATACATAAGACAACTATTGAAGCAAATGGTAGCCCAAAGGGAAAACATAACACACGCTAAGTAAGTTTTAATATCCTCTCCACGACAATCAACTCCTAGGGCTCCTAAGCATCCGCATCATCAAAGGGAATGAAGTATGTAAAAGTAAAGTCACCGCCTCCAACACGCTCAGACGGCGAGGAAGTCATCCAGTTGTTTGTTTCTGAAGCCTGACTGCATACAGACCACACTGTCACAAATACAAGAAGCCTAAAGCCCAGTCTAAGACTAAGACTTCATCCCTTGGTCTGAGACACTCTGCGTAGATTAACCCAACCAACACTCAACAAAAACTCTGTCAACTTCAGCATAACTCAGGTTTATTTTGCAAGGCTTAGTGAAGAGCAAGTATTTATGCCAAAAAAGCCATTTCTCACCATATACAGTTGTTCCTAGTCTAGAGGTTCCTCTCATTAAAGGAATGAACAGCTCTGGTGTAATTAAGCACACAATAACTAGTTGCTCTGACAAATTGTTCGTAGCTCCCATAAACAGAATCATGAGTAATTCCTGCAGTCATGGTAGAGTGAATTTTGTAATGCTGGCGTTCTGAAAATGGTATTTAGCACTGCCACAGAAGAAGGACTTACAGATCCCATGAAAAGAAAACAGTAGCAACAGTGTTTATTAAACATCTCATTATTCATTTTCACAGTGTGGGATTAAGACCCATCCATATTTGCTCCTTGGAAACAGCAGATCTGAGTAATCCTCTGAGTAATCCTGTGAGAGTAGGGCAGCAGGCTAGGTCTGCAAGTGAATTTTATTAAGAACACTAAAATATTGACCCCACAGTCAGAAGGAATTTTAGGGTGAGGAAACGAAACAAAAGCAACAACAACCAACCACATACCCTTGGAGTGTTTCATGCAATATTTTTCAACAGAGAAAAGCTTTTAAGGCTTAAGACTGAGCATGAAGTTTTGATTTCATACATTCCAATATTAAAAAACACAACCATGGCATGTACAACAATTTGTGTGATAACAATTATAAATTATTTAGTTAGTAAGAGTTCTCCAAAAGGGCAGTTTTCTACTGGCTGAAGTGTCCATGTATTTAACTGGAAGTCTCACAATGATTGAAGCTCCATCAGCTTTGCTCACAGACTAGCAAAGCGGGCTGCTTTCAATCTTCTGCACAAATACCAAGCCTGCTTAAGTAGCTCTCCCAAGCTGCTTTCCTGTACTTCTCTGCTTCCTGAAGACGGTCTGAAGCTGACAAGATGCCACGTCCCACAATAATTATATCTGAACCTTTTTCACTGATAACTTCCTTGGGGCTTAGGTACTTCTGTCCAAGGTTATCACCTGAAATAGAAACACCATTATTTTTTTAGTTTTATAAAAGTGTTATCTACTAAAATCCTTCAAAGAGGTGCTGAAACAGATACCAGGTATGCTGTTCCAGCTCTCACCCTAGCAATCTAAACACGTAACTAGAAACTGTGTCTCCAACTAGTGAGCCACCCTGTTAAACAGATACAATTTAAGACAGCACCTCCTTTTTCATTATTTACCAGTCACAATAGATGGAACAGTTATGCAAAGAAGCACCAATCAGAATTACTGAAATGAGCCTTCACTTTGCTTTAAACAGGCAAAACCCCAAAACATTCACATAAAACCCTGTTAATTTCACTTCAGGGTTCGTAAGAATTAAGTATTGCGAGAAACAGATCTCCTCTACCTGGTTCAGTGATAACCTGTCATGTCAGCGTAACACTTCCAATTCATTCATGCTGCGTCTACATCGTATCAGCAGTACTAACAGACTTCTGTAGCTGTCAAAATACCTTTTTTCCACTCCTACTGAGCATGTGAATATTTAACCTATCTGAAGACATTTTACATGTTTTAAGGACTGCGCTTTATGGTATGCACAGACCTCAGCATGCGGACAAAAGCTGTGTAGTCTGCTGGCTGCCTTTCAGATCAGCATACCCAGAAATGCAGAAGGCAGCCCATAACGGCGGCAAACAGAGACTCCTCCCACCAGAGAATCAGCAATCAGTTTCTTCAGAAGCCACTTCTTCGCTGAAGGCTAGATCTGTATTTACAGACAGACTGTAAGCATTTCAGAAGAAGTTACCTCCAGTTTGCAGCTGCACCCCTGGAGTTAAGTGAAGAAATTCTGGTTTATTACTAACTCTAGATGTAGATATGAATCCAAAAACAAAATCAGAGTTGTCTTCAGCCATCTGTACCTGAAACAGATCAGTAAACAGTTACAAGTGATATACTTAAAATTAAACTTGACTAGCAATGTGTTTCTCATCCACTCTTTGACACATTATTAAGCTGTGCAAGGCAGCAGCATCAAACACCTGCTCTTACTTTACCAATACAAAGTTACCCAGAGCTGACTCAGCCCTCACTGATCTTGCTGCACCTGCAGCCAGGAACATGAGTATTTCTGGTCTTCTCTATGTTATGAATATTACAATGAATGAAGAATTAAAACTAATTAGAAATACATCACTTCAGGAAAAAAAGGTGGGGGGGGGCGCGGGTGGGGTGGTGTTAATATCAAACTTGGTATGTCTACTAGAATTCAGAGAATGAACTGTGACCACCTCACAGGACCAGCCTACAGCTGCAACCTTTAACCACCACCATCAGATTTCTGGGTCTCCAAGGAATAAAAACAAACACGACTGTAACTACTAGAGCTGGAGAGACTTTTAGAAGTACAAATATTAGAAGCCCATAAAACCTCCTGTCACAACACTTTACAAGCTTTTAACCCAAAAAAAGACTGCCTACTTACTGCAGCTTTCGTGTATTCACCAGTTATTAGTGACCCTTGGGAACTCATCTCAGCAATGAGAAGACAGCCATGCTGGAGAGGAAGACCTACTTCCTTCAGACCTTTCACAACTCCAGAGCCTGGAACCACATGGGCATTAATGATGTCTGACCAGGATGCAATTCTAAACACACCCCCTGAGAATACAGATAAAAGACAAAGGCAAAGCCTCATTAGAAATGTATTAAACAGGAAACAAGAGTTAAACACAAGCTGCATGCTTAATCATTCACATTTTAGAAGACAGTTTTACTACTCAAGCTTGACAGTTACAAGTTCAGTCTCAGACAGTTCTGGCAGCTGCCTAATCACAAAGTGTAATCTCTCAGTTTTACTTTTCACAAACACTTCTCAGCATGTCACTGTTAATGCTCACCAAGGCATTTATGGTAGCCTAGAAATCCAGTGTCACAGGTGCTACCCTTCAACACAGTATGCAGATCATTCAGGAGATACGGAACAGAAGAAAATGGTTCTACAGTTGCAGATGCAGTCTCGAATGACAGCCATAACAAGCACACGAGCATAAAATAGCAGGCTGCTGTAAGAAGCCACACTGTGTTTTCTCACAGGAAACAACTAGTCTGAAGTACTTACTGAGCATAACCATAGATTCATAAAAAGGTTTAGGCTGGAAGGGACCTTTGGAGGTCATGCCCTCAGAGCAGGGTTAACTTCAAAGCTAGATCTGGTTGCTCAGGGCCTTGTCCCCTTGAGTCTTCTCCAAAGGCTGGAGATTCCACAGTCTGTCCTGGCAACCCATGCCAGCACTGCAGTTATACAGACAGGGAAGTTACAGTAAATCAAGGCTGATGATAATCACCTTCATACTGCTGTTTCACTGTGTTTCCAATGTCTGCAAACTTCCTGTCTTCAAAAATCAAGAACTCGTGTTGATCTGCAAGTGTTCTCAACTCCTTTACTACCTCTTGGGTGAAATCATTCAGGATGTCTATATGCGTCTTCAGGATACAAATGCTGGGGCCCAGGGTGGCAGCTAACTGCAGCAGCTCTTTGGAGCTAGTGACATCAGCAGAAAGGCACAAGTTTGTGTGCTTCTTTTCCATGAGCACGAGAAGCCTGGCGGCAATAGGATGTACCCCCGGCAGCTCGGCACGAGCACTGAAGCTCAGCTCTTTGCATTGCCTCTTCACAGGAGCAGGACCATTCTGAGCCACTGGCTCAAACACATTTCCCTGAATGAATTTCTTCACCTTTTCAACCATCTCAACAGACACTTCCCCTTGCTGCTGGAGGATTTCCAACAACCCGGAGAGCGTGCACACAGAGTGCAGGCGAATTCCACTTTCCTCTAACCTGGCCTTCCCACCCTGCTCCCTGTCCAACAGCACTATGGCATCCGTCACTTTTAATCCTTCTTTCCGGAGAACTTCCGCAGTTTCCAGTACACTAGATCCGCTTGTTACCACATCTTCAATAATCAAGCACGTTTCTCCTGGATTAATCGTGCCTTCTACCAGCCGCTTAGTACCTTAAAAATAAAAAGCAAACACTCCACTAAATAAAGAAACTTTAAGACCTCCCCCAAAAACTTAAAAGTATCAAAACTTTAACTTGTTATGCTAAAGATCAATTTGTTCTACATACACTGCAGCGTATCTTGAACGTCCAATGTAACTGGATTTCAAGAAAATAGGGATTTCACATTCACTGTAAATATGAAGTCCAGAGGAGGGCCACGAGGATGATAAGAGGACTGGAGCACTTCCGTTATGAAGACAGGCTGAGAAAGTTGGGGCTGTTCAGCCTGGAGAAGAGAAGGCTGCAGGGAGACCTCATAGCAGCCTTCCAGTATCTGAAGGGGGCCTACAAGGATGCTGGGGAGGGCCTCTTCATTAGGGACTAGTGGTAGGACAAGGGGTAATGGCTTTAAACTTAAACAGGGGAAGTTTAGATTAGATCTAAGGAAGAAGTTCTTCACAGTGAGGGAGGTGAGGCACTGGAATAGGTTGCCCAAGGAAGTTGTGAATGCTCCAACCCTGGAGGTGTTCAAGGCCAGGCTGGACAGAGCCTCGGGCGACATAGTTTAGTACGAGGTGTCCCTGCCCATGGCAGGGGGGTTGGAACTGGATGATCTTAAGGTCCTTTCCAACCCTAACTATTCTGTGATTCTATGATTCTTTGGAGAATTGGTTTAGTTATTACCCGATATCATTTGTCACAGTTCTCATCACAGCTCAGTCACTGATCTGTAATTCAACTCATAAAAACTGTTACTTCTCCAAGTTAATAAAGTATTTCTTTGTGTTCCGGAAGTTATGTTCCATTAACAAAACTGACATATGGTTAACTGCACAAATTTAAATCTTTGGATAAGGTACCTATAGAAATTTAGTATTGCCATGAACTGAATGCTCCAAATTACAAAATGTTTTCTCCAGTTATTTAGAACATCTTTAAAGCTGCCAAGTTATTGGTGCTTTTCAGCATATTCCGTATTTTCCACAGGCAGCATTCTGTGCTTAATATGCCTGCTAGAACAATTACGAGCAGAGCCCCAAATGCCTCTGCCCTAACCAACAGGCACACATCCATGAAAGACCTCCCAGGGGGCAACAACAAAGGATGTATGCTTTCTCAGGAAGCAACAAGCAGCAGGAGAACATTATGCAAGGAGTGTGGTGCTTAGACCATGACAGCCTAGAAAACAAGTGTAGTACAGCTTTGCAACACATGTGACACCAGAAACATTGTGCCAGGCAGCTAATTGTTGTCACAATTGACTTTTCATTCACAAGAAGGAACAGCAAACATTTACACGCCTGGCACATCAACATAGGAGTTACATTTGTTTTGACAAGCATACTTTCTAATTAATTGACTTTCTAATTAAATACTATAGAAAGTGTATAGCTTTTGTCACATGTAGAAATCAAGTTGCTACAGTAGGTTAACACTTCAGTCTTCCCCTTCCTTTATCAAAAGCAAATAAATGGCTTATGAAGACACTAGAAAGGTTCCTCTTGTAATCAGTACTTAAACAAAATCTGTTTGGGGATGAAATGTGTCACCGTTCTCTGCATATCAGAAAAACTGAGTTATAAATCTTGGTCTCCAGAAGAGGCCAGTAACCCAAAAGCATGGTAATGGTGCCAAGGGGGGAAAAAAAAAAAAGGGAAAAAAGATGCTGCTGAAGAGGAGACACAAACAAAACCCACCCTTATAGGCACAGAAACAATCACCTCCTCGACAATTTCCAAACACCCTACAGCAGGATTCAAGCTGCAGCCTCATCAACAACCAGCTGGGAGAACCTGATCAGGTTGGGATGCTGTGGTGGGTATGTTTGAGGGGGGAAAAGGAGCTGCTTTTTGAGCAGGAGCAGTAACCTTAAACTGGGATGGAGATGCTGCACACTTTACAAAAGAGCCACAGATTGCCCAAACAAGACAACAAGAAAGCACAGACTCTCGATCTGAAGGTTTTACCATAGTCTTTTGCTTCCTTCCTCCGTATAAGCATTGGAATCTGCTTTTCTGAGCAGATAATTGTGGCCAGCGGCAGCGCAGTGTAAGGAACACCACACACAGAGTCATACTGTACACCGGCATCTTCGGCTGCTTGAAAGAGAAGATCTGCAACCTGGAAAAGAGAACCAAACATTCCTTTTAGGAGCCAGGCTGGTGTGAACGTGACCAAACGAACGCACTGC
>NW_009937740.1:0-27078 GCF_000696875.1 Nestor notabilis
TACTGTCGTGTGTCCCGTCCCCTCCCGCATCAAGGGTTTTCCTGGCCCCGGCTTCGCACCCCCCGGAGCCGTTTCGTTATTCCCCTGTTTGCTGGGCTTCGGCGGATTGATGTGGGGGGGCCGCGGGCAGAACCCCCCCTCCGCCGTTCCTCTCGACCCTCGGTGGGCGCCTGATGCGGCCCCGGTCATCGGCTGGGTCCCTTCGGTTGTGCGAGGGTGGGAAGAAAGAATTTAGGAAGCTTCACTGAACTTCCACTTCTCCTTTTTCTTTATCTTCTTTCCTAAAATACACTTTTTTTTTCCTGAGGCAGAGATAAGCAGTTAGACCCATCCTCTCCCAGTCCTTCCAGCAGCTTCTCACATGGTAAAATGATTTGAAGCAAAAAGAAAATAAGTTGGAGAGAGGGTTAATACCTCTGCAGCTCTTGAAGAAACATTTATCTTCTTTGTATTGATTTCTTCTCAATTTCAGCCCTCAGAGTGAAGCCTTTCTCTCTGGTTCTGATATATATTGTACAGTAATTACATCTAGAAGGCAGGCTCCATGAATGCTTCAGGAAAACAAGCCATGATGTCGGTTTAATATGACAGTATTGTATGACTTGCTGATATAGATCAGCGAGGTTTGAACCAGATGATATTTGCATTGCAGTCTGAATATGAAGATGAATGTGAGCAGAGAGTAGTAGGTCTGTGGATGTTTGCTGTGTGTTGGTAAGCTCTTTAATGCTGGAAGCCCCGAGACAGCTGTGTAACACTGAGGAATGCTTTGTGGCTGGTCATGGCTAAAGGTTTGCTTGGAAAGCAAACTCTTTTCCAGGAGTGTTTTTATGGGTTTAGTTTCTGTACAGAGCTACCGTGTTAGCCCTCAGTGCTTGCTCACTGCTGTATGCTGCCTTCTGAAGAGCAGTAATGCCTGGTGTGCGTGCGTGTGTGCGTGCAAGGGGGTGTGAGCGAGGCAGTGTGATAAACCAGACTCTGATCCGGTACATCCGAGATGCCCGAGGCAGGGAAGCTGCAGGGAGCATCTCAGTGGACTATAACAGGACATTGGTGCTGACAGCATCCAATGGCAAATCATCGGAATTTGTCTTGGCGGGGAATCCCGGCCAGATATTAACTGTTTAGTATCTACCACAAATGTTTCGGTGCCTTTTCATGGCATTTTCTGGAGAGGATTAGTGACTTAAGGCATTTATTTTACATGTTAATTCACAAGCATCTATCTTCCCTCCGCTTCATATCTGGCTCTCTTTAAACAGAAGAGAGGTCACCATTTATTCTCTCCCCTGCAAATCAGTTTACTTTCTGAAGAAACATAAAGGCTATTCATTTTCTTTGTTCAGCGACAATAAATGAACCATGTAGAAAATAAGTCTTTGCAGTGTTCTTTTGTTCCGAGGACTGTAATAGGTTTTCACTATTTAAGTAGGTATTTTTGCTGTTGTTCCTTTGGTTGCAGTAAGAGGAGGGAGTCATTCTTGCACAAACAATATGTGGGTAAGGTTTTGCTCTTTCTGAAGTGTTTAGTGCATTTCTCTGTGGGCTTGTCACTGGTAATTGCACTGCTTAATAAATCAAACTAAGACAAGGTAAGAGAGGTTGTTTCCATGGGGTCTGTTTGCTCATTAATCTAAATTCACAGTACCAGAAATCAGCAGGACATAAATATTAACATTGCTGTGATATACTTAGTATCTAGTTTCTCAGTGTTTTACCAAGAGAGGATAAATATTTTTTTGTGAAGGAAAAAGTACACGTGTGCAGTCATCAGCTGTTGCTGTGATGATCCTGTCACCTAAGGAGTGACAGTTGTTAGCATTCTCTTGGGCTAGATGCATAAATGAAAGTCATTTTCTTGAGTCTGGATTAGCTCCTGGGTAATGGATCAAATTGTTGCTGACCTGCTAACTGCCTGTAAATGGGTTTTGGATTCTGAGTCTTCATAGTTCTGAGTTGAGAGTTAATTTTGCATGTAACTGCCTTCTGCTTGGAGGAAAAAAATATACTAGGAGCTTTTCCCTACCACTAATCAAATGCTACTTCAGGTATTTTTAAAGGCACAGAGGAGACTGGCTTTCTCTGTGAAAGGTTTTGCAGAGGAAGGTGCATTGTGCACGTAGAGAAATACGGAATGTACAGGAGAGGGCCCTCCAAGACTTTATTTAGTCCTGTGGCTTTTATGAAGATGACACTTCTTACATTTTAATTATCCCTTATTTTCAGTGCCTTTTTAAAATACGTTTTACGTTACGGGAAGTTGCTAATGGAGTCCTTGTAGATAAAGAATGTCAAGTGAGCCTATCCCAGGCTGTAAGAGCTGAGCTTGCTATATGCTTCTGGGGGGAAAACTCTAGGGAGAGCTTGCTATCCCTTAGCAGGTTTACAGGAGCTCATTTGTGGTTAATAGAGCCTGGACACAGGTTTTAAAAGTATTTGAGTACTCACAGGAGCTGCCTCCACTAGTAGCCAGGGTAAAGAGGCTATTGAAGTTAGAGAGGGGGGAAGAGGCATCATGATGGAAGGGGTTTTGCTGTATTCAAAAAAGAAAGGAACACAATTTGAGGATAACTGGAATTCCCTCAGTCATATTTGCAATGTCTACAAAGCCTGTATCCAGGCTGGAGACATTGCTCTTCTTGAAGGAGTGAGTAGGATGTTTGCCTGTGTGTATGAGTTAGGATTTCTATTACTGCTCCTTCACCCCCTATCTCCTTTTTGTCTAGGAAATGGGGATGAAAAGGGCTTTGATCCTGTTCAGAAAATGGGTGTCCTGGTCAGAGGAACTTGTGTGAGTGTAGCACAGGGATGTCACGTCATTCACCTGTCCCTCTGCAGCTGTGCTGGGAACAGCTGCTGAGCAAATAGGTTCCTGCTGGACAGCATAAAAATCACCAGAAGACACCTATTGATTTTGGTAGGGTGATGGTTTCACTCCTGGTTTCTGGGCCTTTGCAGGGACAAGTGTCTGAAGTTACGTACATGCACTCCGTTAAAGCTGGGCTGTTATCGAGATGTGCAAGTTTAGTGGTTGGGGTTTGTTTCCAGTTACAGAGAAGACAGCAGTGAGGACTCTATCCACCTTATGATCAGTGCTCAAGGGCTGACATACTTCGGGTTTTCTGAAATAAAGTTATATTAACATTGACTCTAATTTCACTGTTCAAGTTTCATGGTTGAATTGGAGAACTGGACTTCACACTATTAATTTCAACTGTCCTTGGGAAAAAAACACTAATCATTGGGTTGCTGCTTTTTAGCAGCTGAATGATCATGTGGCATGATGTGCTCTGAAGCCTCAGGGTATAGTAATAATACCGCACTTTAGCTAATATATAACTTTAATCTGAGAAATTATGATGAAATGAGGCTAACTTCTGTTTGCCCAAGTCACTGTGCTTCCATTTTTAAAGATCACAGTTGCTTCTGTGTGTTGACAAAATAGTAATTATTCATGTTTACATGCCTCCCTACTTAAAGTTTAATTCTAAACAACAATTTTTAAGTGTTTTGGGAAGTGGAATCTCATCAGACACATGTTCTTAAAAGATATGGTGTCATCAGACGATGCATATATGCACCAAATGTGTTCATTTATGCTTTTATAGATCCCTTTTTGGGACTGCTTGCTGCTTTAGGTGCCTAAATATCTTTACAAATCTTTCCCTTCTTTATGAAGTAAACTCCTGTCAAGTGAAAACTGTGAACCTGCATCTTCTTGCACGAGGCTGATGGGAAGGTAACGTCATCGATTGCTGGAGTTACTCTCCAGAAGAATTAGCCTGTATGAGCTTCATGGAGACATGCAGGGGTTGGAAGCAAAGCAGAGAAGGAAGCTGTAAATTAATGCACTCCTTCAAACTAAGCAGAGGAACCTGGGGCTAGGCCAACTGGAGATGCCCAACCAGAGAGTAACAGTAGACAAAAGCACTAGTTTGTACATTTGTGTGTCAATAAACCTCTAGAGAAAACCTGAAAAATCACAGAATGATCCTTGCTTGCTGTTAATTTTTCCATTACTCAATATCTTGTGGTAGTGCTGACGATCATGCTGTCCATGCTGTAGGCTACAGATAGCCATCCACATTACTTACCCTGGGACAAGTCAAACTGGCTTGCTTCTTTTAATGTTGCTTACACATGATGCAGCTCTTCAAAGTGATCTAGCCTACCTCAGTAAGGTCAGGTGTACTCTTAGGTGAATCAGGGCTACTTTGGTCATGTCTTGAAATGCTTGCTTTTCAACATATAGTCATCTTGTTGAGGCACAGCTGCCAGGACACAGTGGTTTACACCTTGAGCTCTCACATATTTATAGCCTAAACAGAGGCTCTTCCCACCCAGCAAGTGAACAGATGAATGAGGGTGCAGATTGCAAGCACAGCAGTGAAGATCCTGCGATGCTCCATGGGTGTTGCTGTTCTTGTTTAATTTTTCCTTTTCTCTGATTGCCAGCGGGAAGCTGAAGGGAAACGTGGTGGTGAATCAACTCCCCAGCTGACTGGAGGAGGAGGGAGGACACAGGGCAGTAAGGAAACGTAGAAGTTTGTGCAATCACTCTAAGATATGTTATTATTACACCAAATGAGCTCACCTCACAGCAATGTGAATTACTCCTCAAGTGAACTATGGTTAAAGTAAAATCAGTTTGTACATGGCCTTTCTTTCCTTCTTCATGTGGTTTTATTATGCACCTCTCTGTTTGCTTGGGAGTTGAAGTACCAGCGTTCTTTATTACCAAGTCATTTGAATAATGATGAACCATTTTCCAGAACTTAAAACTTGACTGCACCGTGCACCTGCCAGCAGCACTGACACATAAAACTTCAATTGACGTGGGTGTTGCAGGCTTTCTGTGCATAAATGCTGCAGTGATGCCTGAATGTGCTTATCCTGTGCCAGTGTCCTTTGAGGGAGTTTACGCTCAGAGCGTGGAGGCCTAAGTAAAGAATGCATAGGTGTTTTGAGACTCGGGTGCTTAGCTTAGGAAAGCTGCTTTGAAAAAGTCCTTTTCTCTGCTTGCAGGTATGTAATGAGTGAGATCTTGAGCTCTGAAGAGCTGCGTTGGTATTCAGGAGCAAAATGTGGGATGTTATTTGGTCTTGCGGCAGCCGTTTCATTCTCTTCTTTTGAAATAGAATGTGCTTGTCTCCCTGACAGAGTGTTGTTAAAATTCTGTTGGGAGTCACTTTATTCTGCTGACAGTAAAGGAAAACTATCTGGTAACTCCTCGCAGACAAAGTGGGCAGTTGCTCAGTTTTCCTGCACTTCAAAAATCTTCTGTCCTTGCAGAAGGCTTGTAAGAGACAGACATAATGCTGTAATACTTGCTTTAATCAAAGCCTTGCTCTTTCCTTACTCCTATAAAAGCATCTGCGATTTGGATTATTGTATTTTTATTAGTCTGAAGCCTTAGACCTGGGGTTCTTTGGTCAGTTTGTCGGACTGGTTTAAACAACAGTGTTAGTTGTCGCAGAGTGGAAGAGGACTTCACCATGATAAGTGGCGAACACTGAATATGGAGGATGTGAAGGTGGAATCCCTTGTGCCAGTACACTGGACAAGCCATTTTTCTACTGCAGAGGTAAATAGAAACAGTTCTGTCCTGACCCTTGCTCATCCTTAACAGTTAACAAGTTAGGTTTTTTGGGCCTCGTTCTGTTCCTTTAGAACAAGGATGTCCGTGAAGTAAACCCTGCACTGCTGAGGACCAGTTCTGCCTTTGTGTCAGTTTGGTGTGCTTAGAAATGCTCTCCTTATGGATGTATATTAATCTAAGCCTCAGTTTAATCATTATTTATCATGTGCCTCAGCATGAGACTGTCGTGTCTGTCCTATTTTCCCTTTGGAAACTCCAAGCTGAGCCAATAAAGATACTACTAGCTTTCAAATAATTAAGTGCAGATCTACATTGCTATCACAAGTGAGTTTAGGGATTACGTTTTTGATAGACTTTCATTGGTATTTAGATTCCTAAAGTGCTTTCAGACTTTGAGAGATTATGGTATAGATTTACTGCAGTCCAAGTGGAAATAGGGGTTTGTGCAGAATGACTGTCTCTTACCTATTGCATCCAATCAGCAGGTAGGCAGAGAGAGCCAGTTGAATGTTTGTTCTTGCTGGCCTCCATGCTACTTGTAACTAGTTTACTCATACTCTTATAATGTGATAGCTCTTGTATTTTGAATTTAAATCCATGCTTAAAAATACAACTAAACTTTGCCTGTTGACAGCAGTTGCATCATATTTTAATTGGTGAGAATTGCTAATGGAGTGTTCAGGTTCTAAAATTAGTTGTTTATTTTTCCTTCTTTGCCCAAGGGTTTTGCATCAGATTTATTCAGTTTCTGTATAACTGTTTGTGTTCCAAAGCAACACCTTTGTGCAGCTTTAGCTATTTAAGTAACTGTTAAAAGGATGGGCTCAGTGACAGCAGGTTCAGAAACTGTGATTTTCTTAAAGTTGTTTCTTACTACATTGTTTATGCATTGTAAAGTGCTTCTCTTCTGTTTACTGTGAATTAATTCATTGTCATCTTTGTAAACCTGAGGTGCAAAATGTGCAAGTTTGTAATGTTTTATCTTAATGGCAGGTCCTCTGCTGCTGCAGATTGTCGTAGCACGATTGATGCGCCTGTATCTATGGCATCTTTCATCAGGTGAGGATTTGCACCATAATCCATCAGGACATTGCTCTCAAATACGACTGTGCATATTCTCTTCAGTGTTTCCATAGGCTGGCTTTGTGTCAAAGGTGCGCAGCTTTTATACTGTCTTTATGTTTCTTGGAGGTTTTTACTATGTGGTGAAATGCAAACCCACCTCTTTGTGCTTGCTGTGAAGCAGAGGTGTCCAGTCCTTCCACTAAAATTATCTTTGGAGGATGTTTGTGATCTGTGTCAGTCCTGGGAATTGCTCTGTTACATTGTACCTAATTTTTGACCAAAGCTTTGAGGTTTTCTGTCAACAGCTGTCTATTGTTTGTGGTTTTTTTTAAATCAATGGCTTGTTTGATGCCCATTGAGGTGATACCCACCTGCTTTTCCTTGAATAGTTATCAAAATAAACAACCCAAAAAGCGATTGTTTGAATTGCTCACTGTAGCTGTGAATCTCAAACTGCAAATACACATCCACTTTAGCAACTGTCTTGTACGTTTCGCTTTTCTCTAGTACTTTAAAGAGCCCTCTGATACTTAGTTACCAGGAAGTACTTGCACATTACAATAAACCCATGTCACAATGTTCTGATTAACTCTGTGACCAAACTCCACAAGCTCTTTGCCATCATTTTTGTAGGAATCTTTTCCTTTTCCTCTCCTTCATTTCCGCCTCCCCCTCCCCCCCAACTTATTTTTAGAAAGGTGCACACCAGAGCTCAGCACTGGTCTTATTCATATCATATGTGCATGGTGCTGTTGCCCTTTCTGTTTGTCCATGGATTTTCAGTGGCCTCCTTTTTTGCCACACCAAGAAAGAGCATGTCTATTGTTTGCCTAGTATGACTTCTAGGTGGTTATTGAAGTCTGTGCTGAACAACATAGTGTGCTGTTCAGTGGATGTGTTCTGGATCAGGAATTCTTAAAGGTTTTAACTTTATTGAACTCTATGAGTATGTCCCCCCACTTCTTTTTTTTAATGTGTATTGAATACTGCTGTAATGGTATTTTTAACAGTAGTAAGAAGGACAGGCCTCTTTGACTTAAGTCCACTGCAGTCTTCGTGTCATCATTTGTTCTGGCTTTGTTTCCCTTTGCAGCCCAACAGTTTTTAAGGGAACAACAGTCAGTGCATCCCATAATAGTCCAGGTGTCTGCTGTGGAGTTATCTAAAATGGGTCTCTTTGGGTTTGAATTCTGTTAAGCGTTGTGTGAAGCTTTCAGTTTACATCTCCAGAACATGACTATGACTTTCTGGTCACAGTTATCACCCTCATATGATAACACTGATGTGGCTAACACTTGAGCTTCATCAGAAACTCGGGAGTGGGGGTTACGGCTTGAATGTAACCCCAAGGAATTTCTTAGGAATGGGGGTTTTATTCCCATCCATTCCCTCACCCCATTAACCCCAGTTACTCATGCTGCTGGTTTTGTAGAAAGTGTTTCTTACATTATCCTCTTTTTCTACTGCTGCTGGATGCAGGGGTCTGGGTATTGAGCCAGCTGCAGGAATTTAGAAGATCTGCTCTGTTGCCATGGCCCTGTTTCCATTAGGGTGGCCTCCCTTGGATGCTTTTAGCCTTCCACCTTGATTGCTTTGGGCAAACTTCTACTGTGCATCAAATGATGAAAACCAATTCCTTCTCTATCAGCTAATAATACCCTGTCTGGGAAGAGACTGGTGGCTGTAAAGGTAGGTAAGAAGGTGGAGGGAGATCTGTATGACTAAAGTAGAGAGGGAGTTCAATCTTCCAAATATGATAGCCTTCACAAAAAGACATTGAGAACACCAGATCCATACCTATCAGCTAATATTGGATCAACCTCTGGTGTGCTGAAAGGATCATAATCTTAATCGTGCTTGATCAATACTGATACTTCTCCTGTGCTTCAGGAGGATATAGTGCAGCATGAGCCAGGCAGGCCCTGGCAGCACATGCTGCCTGGAGAGCAGAGGGCAGTAACCAGGCAGCCTGCCAGGAAGGTTTCAACTAGTCTCTAAATTGCTGGACTAGATGGCCATCACCAAAAGTCTCTTCCAGCATTGTTCTGTGCTTCACATACCTTACTGTGCACGTGAAGCCCCTGGTTGTCTCTGGGGACTGGAGGAGTAAAGTGGAGCTGCAGCCTATGTGGTCGGAGAGCGTCCGCTGTGCGTGGAGGGGGAGCCTGATGCACAGTGGTGTTACTTGCTGGAGCGTGAAGCCTGCAAGTAATGGTAATACAAATGTATTTCAATTTGTAACCTGGCCTTCTGTATCAAGATTGGACTGCTTCTGTTGCACATGTGCATCACTTGGGGAAACATGCTGGTAGTACTTAACATTTAATTGCTTCTCTTGATTTTATTTGTAAATTAGAATCTAGAGGATCTGTAAGGAAAAAAAAAAAACCCACAACCCGGTAGAGCTTAATTGGACAACACTGTAGAGTTACAAAGACAAACATGTAGCTTTCCAGCTTTTGGAGCTGAGACAAATGCAAACGTACTTATTGATCCATATGTATGATATCATATTTTAACTACTGTCTAAACTGAGGTCATCTCTATGCTAGATTGCTTCAGAATCTGTCTATCTTATCACATCTTGTACTCATTTACAGTTGTTTCCATTTCTGGCTTTGTTGCAGAGACAGCTAGTGTTTCAACCTAAATTAAAATCAATAAGAAGCAATTTCATTTGTTTTTTAACTACCAGAGCACACTTTTTTTAGTAAACCTCTGTGTGTTCAACTAAGTCGCTTTGTTCATTCCATCAAGATAATTGCCAGACCTCATTAATTCCTAATTTTTGCATATGGAGGAAGGGGTTTATTTTCCAATGTACCTAAGAGAATGTCAAAAATAATTTAAAAATAAACGTGTATTTTAAATTACTGCTGAGAAATAGATACAATAAAGAATTCTTGGCAATTAGAAGTAGTTTAAAAACATCTTGAGGGGAAGCATATGTTTGGGGCTGTGATGAATGCTGTTGACACAGGAATCCTGCACTGGCAGGGGACCACAGGCTTCCCCCCCTGGTGCATTTGGGCAATGTTCTGCAGGGATGACTTCCAGTGGAAAATACAGGCTCTGGGTCTCTGTGCCTTCAGTCCTTGGCTTGGATCTTTCTCCATCACACCGATTCATGTAAGAAGCTGTTGTCATGTTGTCAGCTGGCTTTTACCACACAGCCAGCAGATTGCCAGCAATAACAATTAACCTGGGTCAAATTCAACATGGAATTCAGGCTGAAGCAATGTTGGTACTTTCTAGATAAGGCAATGGTGAACCATAACATAATATTAGGGTATATATCTGAAGGTAATGCTCTGATGAAGTGTCCAAAATAGGATATATTTCTGCTCTGGCAAGTTGATCACAGGGGCAGGAAATTACCCTCCTTAGTCTGTAGTACAGGCTGCCCAAAGGGACAGAGATGGATACATTACTGTGGAATGGTTGCCCTCTGTGAAGTTTCTGAAGGTTCAGTTTTCCATGTCAAGGCTTCCAGTCCCTGGTGTAGGTATCTAGTTGGAAGAAATAGTTTGTGTCTTAAGACACAGTGTTTCAGAAAGGGGCAGGCCAGCTGCTGCGGTGGAGCATCTGGCTCTCGCATGGATGCTTTTGGTGAGGTGTTTGCCTCTTCTGGGTGAAGTTCAGCATCTACCAGTGTTGGGCCAGTGTCTCTATGAGCATTTATATTCTTCTGCATCTTCTTTTAAGTTGTCCAAGGTGAGACTTCAAGTCCCTGGAAAAATGTATGCTAATGGCTTTCAGATGATTCTTTGGGTTTCTGTGATTTTGCCCAGTGCTTCTCATAACATGAGAAATGTTTAAGAATTCCTGGAAATCTTCATTCCAAATACAAGAACCTCTCATTTCCTGTTTAGTTCCTGAGTATTATGAGCTACCTGTTACTTCAATCTCTTGGGTTCAGTTTTGTCTCACTTTTCTTTTGCTTTCACTTGCTTTGATTCAGATATGTTAATGAATCCAGAGGGCAAAACAAGGGCAAAAAGAGGCAGATCTGGCTACTCTGGTAATGAAAACAAGAGTCTGTTCCCTGAAGAAAACTGCTAAAGCAGTGCTTTGTAGGATCAAAACATAATTAGCAACTAGATTTCAATGGATGACAAGGATGAAAAGCACATTTCCTTCATCCTTGAAGGCAACTGAACAGTTGTGTGTAAATTTCTTGAGTTTGATATAAAAACAGCAAACCATTTCTTTTTAACTAATCACTTAAAACCACACAGGAATTCATGTTCATGTGCCAAGAAGCCAGCTGTTTTTAAAAGCACATAAGAAGACCTGGCACACAGTGATCCAGGAACGTAAGGTAAAAGTGACTTGCCTACACATTAGTGACAGCTATTGTAAGTGAATCCCAAGCCATAGTTCAATGCATGTGATGTATTACAGCACAGATAGGCTCTCTGACAAAAAGGTAATTAATACCTCATGTCAAACACTATCTGCATGTGCTGCTTTCTCTATTTCATGTTATTAAGCAGTGTGACCTTTTCTCTTTCAACAATTAGCTTTCAAGGTGAAAACCAACTTAGAAAATGAACTTTTTTTCTTTGGATCTGAGGAGTCTTAGAGTTTCACAGGAGTCCTGAGTGCACCTTCACGCTTTACAGTTTTGATTGCTGTCGTGATCAATGACTCTTTATTTCTGTAGTCTTGACATTGCATTCCCCTGTTTGCTTCTGTATTTGGGAGGCATCATCAGGCATTTTGGGTGCAGACTGTGTCTGCAGAGCCAGATGAGGCTCGTGAGATGTGTGCTGTCAGCGGCTAACAACTCTAGCTTGTCTCATTTGCACCCTATTAGTAACAAGTTCACTTGCTAAGTAATTCTGTTCTGATCTTCAGTTTTTAATTTACCTGACAGTTGTGCTTGCTGTTGAACTGAGATGATGAGCACCCACTGTAATAAAGCAGTGCTCTCGTTCTTTGCAAAACCAGATGTTTCTAAACTGCATACACTGAGTGTGAGAAACAGAGCTTACAATTCGGTTTGCCTTTTTGCTTGTATTGTGGAATAGAGGCCATCCTGGAGACTGCTGCATTTGGTTGCATTGTTTGGAACTAATGTTGAAGCACATGGGCCTCACAAAGAGTATTCTTTCTGGATGAGCTGGAAATAAAATACATGGTTTTCGTGAACACCATTTCTGTAACCACTGACTGTCTGGGCCATACAATACTGAGCAAAATGAAGGATCAAAGCACTGTCCTGTCTGCCCTGGAAAGCTGATGGATTGTTCAGTGCTTCCCTTGGTGCCTTTCAGTGACTTCTGCTGTCATTGATCCAGGCAGCATCAACAAAATTTCGACCCTTCTGCTAGCTCTCATGCTTGCAGGTGGAGAAAGCTTGATTTGTTTTGCTGCTTAAGGCTTTGCTGTCCTCGCACATGGACTAAATGAGGTCTGCTTGCATGTTTGCTTTTTATTACGTGACTCTGCTGTTCTGCTTTCCAGGATGACACTTCAGTGGTGCCAAGGTGGTTGTGAAGTAGCTAATGCTGTGGCTATATATACATATATAAAAAAGTGCTTCAGATATCATTGAGCTGGACTGTAAAGATAATGCAGTGTTAGTGGCTTTAATATTTGCAGCCTTGCAGAAAGAGCTTAGACAGAAGAATTGTCTTATTTGTAACTATTGGTACCTTTAGAAAGCTGTTTTGCCATTCCTTTGCTCTTTTATCTTGACTGTCTTCCACTGATGAATAGCTCTGATGGTCACTGGCCTTTGTGGTTATTCTGGTAGTTTTGGCCATGTGGGTTGCTGAGCCATTCTCCATGCTACAAGACCAAAGTCCAGCAAGAGGTGCAGTGCTGCCTTCCTGAGCGTTGTAGTGTCTCTGCTGAAGGTGTTTGCCTCTCATCTGCATGAACACTCCCATTTGGACTGGAGGCTCCTCTTTGCCGCATCCCTCTGCAGTGTGGCTGGGCCCTTATGCTAATGCAGGGTTTGCTACCCAGGCCTTATGTGGGCTTCAAGCAGGAGTCCTTAGTGCCTGAAAGTGTAAGCTGAGGCCTGCTGTCATTCATCCCCTTGTTGATGAGCAAGTTTGTCAGACATCAGGACCTGATTGCTCAGATGTCTTGTATCTCACCCCTACTAGTAACAAGGATGCTCTGCTGCTCTGAGATCAGTCTCTTGTTCTGTCTCGTCTGTTGAGCACTTCTGAGGTGCTATTTTGCATTCAAGTTGCTGTGTGTTGCTATATATATATATATATTTATGTATGAATGCTCCTGCTTTTAAAACCTGTCATTAATATTAATTAAGCTTTGGAATTATATACCTGAATAGCTTTCTTCCATTAGTAAAGCAGTTAGTAGGTGGATTAGAACGAATATTCATCAGATGTTGTAGTAGTAGAGGAGAATTGACTCAACATCTGGGATTCATAATGTGTGTCTGAATTCACTGTTATAGACAAAACTCTGAAATAAGATTTCTTTTTTGAAGAATGGTTTTATCCAAAGAACAGATGAGGCTTCTTTATAGGGTAGGAAACTTCTCTGGTAGGTGATACTGAAGTCAGGTGGCCTTGTCATTCCTTTGCAGAAGTATGATGTGTAGCTAATGCTTTTTGGTAAACTTTAAGCCAGGGTTGTACATAAAAACTGATAGCACTGGTTAATTCTGCACTGGAGCTGAAGTGGTGTGGAGAAAGGCTGTATTATACAGTGACAGGTAATTAATTATACAGGACTATTGGCTTTGCTCTGGACAAAACCTCCCTGTTCAGTTCAGTGGAGATTTCCACCTTCAGTGTGGAATGGCGCAACATCGGATGGAATCTGACTAGTGAGTGATTTACTGCAATGTTGACAAGGAAAAACTGTCTAGTACAGGATACGTTGATAGAGGACAATGATGCTTCATTGCAGCTTCTTCCTTGAAAAGCTACAGTGACATTGATGTTTTATTGTTTACATGTTGCTTCATCAGTTTGGGCAGCTTGTGTCATGGAGGGGAAACGTGTGGAGATTGGGTGTTTTCAAACATGAATGCCTATAGATGCTGTCCTTTCAGTGCGAAAAGCCAGGGAAGAAGCAAGCTATTTGTACAATCATGTTCACAGTCAGATTGCTCCCTCTTCCTGTCTATGCTCCCTTTTACCAACTATATATTTTCTTTAGTGTTTCAAGAAGAAGACTGAGAAAGGAACAGTGGCAGCAGCCTCAGTGTAAAAAAACGTATTGCTGTTCTAAACAGTTTAATTTTAGCATGTATTTTAATACAAACTATAGCTATTTTTCTTTGCCACTTCTTCAGTTCAGCTGGTTTCTATTCCAAGGAGTGTTTGTGAAGCCCAGAATCCTCGCTATGCAACACATGAGAATTCTGAAAGTGACAATTACATGGAAGTTGTGTGATGTGATATACCAGATCATGGGGGATTTGCCCAAGGCATAAAATAAGTCAAGGTATCTAATGGTAATTTTGAGGAGGGGGGAAAAAAACCCAAACCCAAACTGATGCTGGGGGACTGTATATTGTAGAATCTTAAACTATATAGGTCCAAACCAGGACACTAGAAACTTACTTTGAAGAAGTGTAGGCCTCTAAGAGCTGTGGGGTGTGTTGTTCCTCAAGACCTCGATCTCTCTTGGTGTTCCAGGATTCCAGAGAAGGGCACCAATGGATTGGGCTGTAGCTGTTTTTGAAATGACGAAGCTGGACAAACATGCTAAAAATACCTTCTGAAGTTGGCTTGTATGTAACCAGCACTCCTCAGCTGACAGACTGCATTTCCATCACTTCCAGGATGTTGAACCAGGTCGAATTGCTCTAGTTTTTGTTGCTGGAGTTGGATCCGACAGCTACAGAAAAGCTGAATCTGGTACCCTGCCTTCCTGGCAATGAAGGCCAGTGTGAACACACTGTACTTGTGGCTGGCAAACTGAGCTCCTTTGTTTTCCTTAAACCAAAGTCACCCCTGATTTTAATGAACAGTTTGGGCCATGTTTATCACAATATACCCACATACACAGTCTGTCCTGGCTCTTACTGTTCCTGTATCTTGTGGTGATGCTTAAAACATTGCAGTGAAAGGAGGCACTACAGAAGATATCCAGTGGTTTCCTTGCATTCAGTGACATGCATTATTTTGGTCAGAGGAACACTGAGATTCCTCATTGCATTCTCTCAGCTGTGTGAATGTGGCTTGAAGGTTGTGGTTTGGTTAATGTGGGAGCTTGGGTAGCTGAAGATGGATGTTTGGAGGTGGCTATGCTTTCTTCCTCCCAGACTGGCTCAGTAGGGTGCTGGCAAAGTTATTGGTGGTACCTTGAAGACTTGCTGTGCAAGGATGAGCAGTTGCATGCCCAGGTGTATGCAGTCAAAGCTGACTGAACCAGCTTGCCGAAGCCAGGATCTCTTCTCTTACTATTGTGGCAAAGGCAGTGAACTCCTGTAATGCAGTTTGAACCTCAGCTGAATTAACTGAATTTAATCAAATGGCAAATGACTTCCTCCTGCTTTAATCCCTGTGGAGAGCAAGACCAAGAGAGCAGCCAGGGTACTGTGGAGTTCTTTGCATCCTGGGAGAGAGGAGCACCTTTCTGCTGGAGAACTCAGGATCTTGATGTATTGCCATGCCATCAGTGACGTGAGGCTGCCAGAAAGCCTTCCTGGCCTGTGAGTTGTACATGCTGGTATCAATGAGCCTAGCTGATTTCTCTCCTTGGGAATGAAGACAAGAAGTGTATGTTGCACAGGAATAGATTGATCTGAGTGGATCCAAGATGCTTATGAGGATTCTGTGGTATCTGTGTGGGCACTGGTTATCAGACTAGGAGACATCCTAATGTTTGACAGTGCTGAGTGTGAGTACCTTGACAATGAAGAAGAGATGGTGTATATTCCCCAGATAAGGTGTTTTTTCCTTTAATGGCTTGAATTCCTTTTGGGTGCACCTGTCTATCAGACCACCTTACACTTCAGCAAAAAGAAACCTTTCCTGTGTTATCTGAGTTTCTCTGACCTACAGGACATTACAGCTACGCCTTCACCCTTTGAGCTTCCTTATGGTTGCTTCAGGATAAATCTGGTTTGCTCTTAAACTTCATAATCATTAAGTCAGTGTTGATACTGAGCTGGTGGAGGTTTTCAAAGGGACAAATAGTAGTAGTCTCTCCATTTCTCTTAATCAGATAGCCTCTCTTCTGAGAGAGGCTAGGAGCTGGTGAACTGATGTGCAGTGGCTGAGACATATCAAAATTGCATCCACTGATTGCAGAATAGTATCTGAAAAAGCAGTTCTTTTTGGTGTGTAACATAAATCGTCTCTGGGTGATGGTATTGGTATGCTGTTGGTCATGCTACAACCATCTTCGCAAGCCTGAGTTTTCATTTTAAAAGGCATCGTCTGTTAAATATTTGGACATTCATACTCCCCCTGGGTCGATCAACTGTTTGAAATGAATTATCTGACAGTGCTGTCACAATTAAAGAGCGGTGCGTTCAGGTGGAAGGGTTTGTCTGTTTCAGAGATTGGAACGATATGCTCAGTGAAAATGAACATCCTCCCAAGGTTAAATTATCTATTTAAAGCTCCAGCAATTACAGTGTTAGATAGAAGGAATTTTTTCTGTTGTTAATGTGGGTAAGAGTTAGCAGAGGACAAATGACATAATTGGAGGGGGAGAGAGAGACTTCATACGTGCTTGCATCTAAAAGAGTCAGAGATAAGCAGAAGGCAATGCCAGGGAACTGCCTTCAGACATCTTAGTCCTTTCTGGTTGCCTTAATCTGAAGCAGTCTTTGCAGATTGGGAAAGAACAAGTTAGTTTGAGTGTAAAAGCTTCTTTTGACTTTTCCTGGGTGTGCACTGTGGGGCTTGTGAGATGAATTGACATATTCCTTGAGCACACGTTGTAGCAACTTAAATGAAAATTACACTCGTAGCAAGAGAATGCACTCTGCTTAAATTAGATCAGGAGATTATGACAGAAAAAGATCATTGAATAAAGGGAGGTTTAAAGTAGCCAGTGAAATAAATGTATGACTTCAAACTTCATCTTGCCAGAATTCATTAATAAAACACAAGGAGGCTTTTGGAATACAATGCAGACCTCTTCCTTTGAAGGTTACAGTGTAATTTGTGTAATTGTTTGTATAATTTGACTTCAAGACATTCCTTGCAATTTGGTAAACTGCGGGTCTTGCTCTAATCTATTTCATTTTTCTTCTGCCTCATATTGATGCATCTAATTACCTCCTAAGTATATATTCAGTTGAAAGCCATTGCACTGCCCTCTGGACCTTGAGAAATTCACCTTCCAGTCTGTGATGATAATCTCTGTATGGATCGTATCTGTGAAGGAGCTGGCCAACTTTGCTTGCTTCCTAACTAAGTATACACAGCTAACTGCTGTTCTGAATAACTGCCTTTTGCTATCATACAGCTGAAGCAATCTTAGTGTATGATGCCTTAATTTTTCCCAGCTGCAGGATGCCCTCTTTTGGCAGGGAAGCCAGGACACAGCACTCACAGGCATCCTCTTGTCAGGAGCTGGCTGAATCTCAGTGAGAATATCCCCCAGCATTGTATGTGTACAGCTCTGTTTCAGCTGGTCCTTTACCGAATGTGTGTTTCCTGCTGGAATGGGGTAGAAGAGTAACTTTGGGCAAGGCAGTGATCAGCATTGGTAGGATGTGTATGTTGTTATGAATATATTATTACAATGACACTTATTAAATGGGGTTTAAGCTTGAGTTTTTTCAGTATAAAACAGGTGCTGAAACATCTGGAAAAGAGTTACTGCTTTAGTGCTGCTTTGCTGCTGAACTGCTCTGAAATCAACAGAAAATGTGGGCAAATTATTTATATCTGGAGACACTAATACTATGTGATGAAAGCTCAAAACTGCAGAGGGAGGTAAAACCAAATCGGGTAAGAGATGCCTGTGGGGGGGCTGGGGGCAGAGAGTCATGTTGAGAAGTCAAGTCATTGGAACTTTTGGTGTAGACAAAGCTGACTTAAAGTTGGGGTTTTACTGTGTTGCAGTAATTTCTCCATTGGCTTTACACAGCAGGGCCTGAAGAAATGGCTGTTAAAACCCTCAGGAATGTAAAATGTCTTTAAATCTTAAAATTCACACAATTTTGTACAAAAAATATTTAGGAAGGATACCTCTTCACATATGTATTGATTCTTAAATCAATGGTATGACACTTGAAAAGAAATTGCACCATTTAGAACTTATTTCTACATCCTTGGATTGAAATGTTATGTGTAGAGTTCAGAGCAGGAGATGTAGAGTGAAGTTATACAAGCTTAATAAAAATAAACCCACACATGACTTTGCATAAAGCAGGGGGAGGGGGGGAATCAAAGGACTAACACATTTGCATAGATAGCATTTGAATTGTTAATTCCTATTGCACTTCATTGCAAGGATGTAATTTTTAATTAAGAATAAAATGTGGCAGATATTTGAAATGGGAAATGATTATAATTGCAGATGGAAATTGAGGTAATGAGAACTGGTTTAATTAATTGTTAACATTTTCCTTCTTTGTTTTTTTCTTTATAAGCTTGTGGTCTGTGGACACGACATTTGTTTTGTCAATGTGTATATTTAAACATCCAATGATTAAGGCATGAAATGTTGGCAGCAAACACAGTTTTAGTCTTGAGTTGTATCAGTTACTTGAAAGGGTCTGTATGGATGGACTTTTGAGCATCTTTGGTAGACAGACTTTGCTGTTTGCAGGATTGGTGTGAAACTGTGGTGTAAAAACTCTACTCTCAAAATGTCCTTTTGAAACTGTATTTGTCTTTCACTGTGTGTTTCACAGATGGTGGAGATACTTCATGGGAGAAAAATGAGGTGGTGTTTGTACCAAACAACTGTTTCCTTTTAAAGTTCTCCATTGATGAATATGACAATACTGTACTGACCTGAATTTAACTCTGCAAGATTCTGTTGAGCTGTTGTACTCTTGCCTGTGGGTAAGGGACATGGCCCTACAGAAAACTGTGGTCAGCTCTTGATATAGCTGAGCAGACCTGTGCCTATACAGGAGGGAAGGAGAAGCCGGGTGGTGCGGCTCCTATCATCAAAAAGCCTCTGTGTGTCTGGGAGGGTTCCTATAGCTCCAAAGAGTCCAGCAAAAGTCTGCCAGGAAGAAGATGGTGATATTGGAGGGAAGGAAACTCCAGGTCTGTGCAGAAGCAGCTCTGCTACTTTGCTGGGTCACAGGAGTATTTTGGATATTGCCTGTTCTGAACAGCGTTGGCTGCTGCCATTATTGGAGGACCTTAAACCCTGTTTACAGCACCAGAGTATAGGCCCCTACAGGGAGCTGTGTACGGGGTTTGAGTGGGGACTCCTCACTTTAAGTTCACATTGCTTCTCAGTGTGCACTTGATTATTTTTTTCTTGGTAAAACTTTGTCGAGGTCTCCTAAAAGTTACAACCTTGTTTAGGGAAATGCAGCATAAAAATCTCCAAACTAGTGATTTTTCTATTCAGGTAGCTATCACATGTGAGGTAAAGTGAAATATTTGTGAAGAGTTCTTAGGATAGAGGGCACTTTACTAAGCTTTCACATGGCACAAGCTGTTTACCAAGCTTAGAGCTTTGCATCCAGAAAGGATTTTGAAGTGAACAAAATTAGTCTTGCCACTTATGTTAAGAACTATGTATGAAGACCCTGCCATCTTTGGCTGCGGAGGGACTTTGAGAGAACAACAATTAGCACTAATTGGAATTGCATCTGAATCTGCTGTTTGTTGGTGGGAAGATGGACCCTTGAAGTGATTGGCAGGAACTACCTGCCTGCTCTAATTCCCTGAAGAGCTGCTCTGTTGCATTGCAGCACATCACAAATGAGATGAGTGTTTACCAGGACCGACCATGCCTGAATTAGCCATGCAGCACAGATGCTAAATTCAATGCATGTTACACAGTGCTGGGTACTTGTAGCTATAGTAGTAATAGAGATGCACTACAGTTATCTTCTGAGAAGTCTCGAGTTTTGATTCCTGCAGATTTCATTGCTCTGTGATGTTCCATAGAATAGGTGGAAGAGAAGGTTTGGCATATCAAAGAGTTGTCTGAGCTTTTCAGTACGTGTGGGTTTTGGTTTGTTTGTTTTCTCTTTGATCTGGATTCTTATCTTGCCCCTGGAAAGCAGCACTTTGCCTGACATGGAGCTTGTGGTATCTCTTGGTCATGGGGAAAAATTTTGCCAAAGTAGATAAAAACTATGTAGGCAGAAAGACACATTTCTGCTTGGTTTCGTTAGGTAAATAAATTAGAAACCCAAGGAATGAATTAATATTCAGTAAAATGCTAAAAGAATTGAATGACAACATAGTGGTGGGTTTTGTTTTTTTTTCCTCTGAAGTATGCAGCCAAAGATATGAAGTATGGTAATGTCAGTAGGGTAATACACAGCTGATAGCAGTGCATTCATTTGAATTTCTTCCCCTTACCTTGTGTTTCTTTTTTTTTCCCCTGAAGCACATGTGTTGGGAATTGAAAATGCAGTTTGCCTATTATACACTGGCAGTAATCTTCCTGGTTTTTTAATGTAAAAAATGAGGCCACAAACATGAGCAGCCACTGATGTATGGGGCTATTGATGGGAATTGAATTTGCAAAGGGAAAATGGGATTTGGTTGTAGTCTGAAATGATAATGATGTAGCCCAAATGGATTTGTAATGGTCATTCATTCATTTAGGTTTTTTTTCCCCCCCTGCAATTTTGTGGTTTGACAAAACGTATTTATGCAGGTGACTATGAAAGTAGCATAGGTTCACTCTGAGTGGGAGTTAATGGCTAATGGCAAACAGTAAGTATGCAAAGTCTGAGCTTGAGCCTGTTCCCACAACTTTATTAGGTGAAGGAAGGAATGCTGCGATTTATTTTCCTAAGAGGGGGGAAAAAGGTTGGGGTAGTGCTGCTTTGTGAGATGTAAGAAGTAAGAACAAAATGTACCTTGACATGGATTCTTAAAAATGCATGGATTTGTAGTATCAACCTAGTGAATGCTTTATGCAGCACAACAAATGTATGAGCCAGTTTGCACAGTGTTTAGAAAAACACAGACTTTGCCCTGAAGAGTTTTCAGTCTAACCATGATCAAACTAATGGGCATTACACTGAGGTGCTGTGTTGGATACTTGTGTTCCTCTGGGACCTTTTTCCCCAGCCTGTAGTCTGAATCTGTAATTTGTACTGCCCAGGGGACTGCAGAGTTTTCTATATACCCTGGTTGCAGTTTTTTGTGCCACTCTTTTATGGTGACTTTCATGTTGGTCTGATTCCAGTGTAGCTCTGTCTTCCCTCCCGTGAAAGCGAGGGGAGAATGACATGCCAGTGTTTGCATGGTCAGAACAAACTGGTGGTGACAGGAAAATGATAATTTAATGGTGTGGATGGTTTTTTGGCTTTGTTTTCCCCTTGTTGCTATTTTTTCCCATCTTTTTTTGGACCAGTGGACGTCACACTTGTAAACTGCCTTCCTTTTTAACCGGAGTATAGCCTTTGTTAAACGCCATATAATTTAAAAGTATGAATAGAAGTAATTATGGAGTATAGAAAAACTAGAAAAACTGCTTCTGGTTTTATAAATATATTCCTTATTATAATTTTTTCCATTCAAAATCAATACAGCCAGTGGTTCAGATGCAGAGGCTGAAACGTGCCTCTGTAAAGGAATCTTCTCTCAAGCTGTAAAAGACAGAAGGGGAGCATGTGGGGAAAACCAGCACTGATTTACCTGTAGTTAATATCGTCCCTCTTTTTTCTCTTGCTGCTGATTAAAGCCTGAGCTTTCTGAAAGAGCTTGGCTTAATGCTCTGAAGCCAAGCTGCGATGCAGCCCTTGTGGGGCCTTCCTGGGGGAGAGCAGGCAGCAAGAGGATTGCTGGTGCGCAGCAGGAAACCCGCCTATTGTGAGCTGAATCACTTGAGTATTTCCTGCAATGTAACTTCAGCTATTTTGGCTGCAGGCCTGACTGCTTTTGTCTTTTTCCTTATTTTTATTTGGTGAGCATTCCATGAATGGTCCTGATGCAGAGAGGCTGTGAGCATCATAAGTCTGTTTATTTTAATTGGCTTTGCTATCCTGATAAAGCTCAAGGCAGCAAGAGCCAGGCAGCTCAGAGCGCTGTGGGTGGGGTTTAGTATGTTTAAATACCAGCAGTCGAGAACTGCTGGTTTGTTTTAGAACCCAGCAAGACTGATGTGGGCTGGGTTAGGCTGACATCCCGTCTGCGTGAACTGTTTGGGGCAGAGGCTGTTTCCCTGCCTGTACAGTGTTCAACACACCGCATACCTCTTCGGAGCTTTCGAGTGCTGCAGCAGTATAAATAGCATGAAGGGATGGTACTTCTCTCTGTCTCCTTCCTTTGTGAAGTACAGCAGTTTCCTCTCCTGGTCCATTGTTCTGGTCCATTTTGCATTATGATAAAGGAAAAGCTGCAAATACCAAGATGTCTGTTGCTCTTTAATAGTCAACCTTGAATGCAAAAAACCTGTGCTGGGTCTGCCCTTATAAGACTGCTTAAAGGATAAATGCTGAAAGACATGAAGAATTTTGTTTTGACTATGAAATTACTAAATGTTTCCCCTCTGAATTTTTAATGTTAAAGTAAAACTAGATTGGTTTACTTTAAAAATATTATAGTAACTTTTTAATATCTTAGTATTGGTTCTAATGGAATATCCAATATCTTAATATTTATTCTAATGGAGTGTGTTTTCTGTGAGAGATTTAATCTTAGTTTTGTACTTAGGACAGGCTGCTAATCAAGCTGGTTCCTTCTCATTATATGTTAGTTCATGCTTGTGAAGCAGTAGTCCAGCACTGTCAGGTCTGGGGTGTAACTTGTACTTTTAATGGGCATTATCTTGGGGGAATGAGGACTCCTCTAAGTTATTTTGTACTTTCACCCCAGTGCCATGAGTACCGTGAAAGGTCAGATGGCAGCAGTTGTAAAGCTGAGCTGACACAGGCTCCTGGGTGTCTCTTCAGGGGCAGTGTATTTGCAGGCACTGATGGAAGCCATGAGCTTATGGATAACACAATTCAACAGGTAGCCTGTGTGACATTCTGACTTCGTGCTCCAGGCGCAGCTGAATAAAGGTGGATGGAGCCATCATGTTGCTGACTTGTTGGAGCAGAAGCTCATAGCTCATGTAGGATGTGCTAAATTTAGGTGAGATATTAGGAAGAAATTCTTCACTGGTGGTGAGGCACTGGAACAGGCTGCCCAACAATGTTGTGAATGCCCCATCCCTGGCAGTGTTCAAGGCCAGGTTGGACACAGGGGCTTGAAGCAACCTGGTCTAGTGGAAGGTGTCCCTGCCCATGGCAGGGGGTTGGAACTGGATAAGCATTAAGGTCCCTTCCAACACAACCCAGTCTGGGATTCTATGATTATTGCTCTTTACAAAAACTACAAGTAAATTCTTTCTGAAGCTGTGTTAGGTGATTGTACTGCTTGGTGTTTCCCTTCTATTTTGGCAAAATAAATAGTTGTTGCTCTAATAACTTGCTGCATGTACACCTCAAACACCCATTCACACACTGCAGAGGGAAGAAAATTGATGTGCCATTGCAACCAAGTTTGCTCAGCTAGAACTCCTGCAAAGTCTCTGTTTTGCTCTGTGGTGGGTTGTCTTCTGTCTCCTGGAATTCAGTAGAGGTTTGCACTTCTACAGTTCTATTTTGAAGTGGTTTGGTGATACTATATAAATAAAATGGAATTGTCAAGTGTAACCCAGAAATGCTCTGGTTGACCAGTGAAAGGATTTTTTATGGTGTATCTATGTACGTGCAAACATTTGTCCTGAATACTTTTATTCAGTGGCTCAGGGTTCAGTTGTTTTACTGGAAGTAGCAAGTATTTTCTTGTCTTTTCCTTACTTAGCACCCGCATAAAACATTACGCTCATGAAACATTTATGGTAGCAATCTATTAACAGGAAGACAAAGGTTTTTCTCTAAAGAGAATCGCCAAAATGCCTTGCTGAAATGAAACCTGTTCTCCAGCTGTTTTGTATGCATTATTGCTGCCTCTTACTGCAGGTTGAAAAGGTCTGTGTGATGTAATGCGATGATACCTTTGTGTGCAAAGCTGCTTGGAAGCAATGTGAGTCAACAGGAAAGCAATATCTTCTTAAAGCTTGTGACTTATATTAGTTTTGTGATCTCAGGTATGAAGGAGATAAAAAGGGCAAAGGTTTACTGTAGATTCTCTTGAAAGCATGTAGGGTTCTTGAAGTAGTAATAAATGGCAGATTAAAATTGATCTCGAAGAGACTTCCAGTGTTAACCAGTGTTAAGGAAGTAAATGACTTCAGCTTTTTGGCTGCTTCATCAAAAGTATCATGTTGTATTGTGCAGTCAAGAAACTGCTTTATCTGAAAATACCAGCTATGGAAGGAGCCTTTCCAGAGTGTCTCTAGAACAGTAAGCTTAAAACTATAATGAATGATTGAATGCCTATTTGTGTGTATATACACACACATCATTTTAATGGCAGAGATAATGTTCTTGATGACAAGATTAAGGATTCAGAGGAGCATTAAAAGCAGAAATATTATTTCTAAGTGAAGGGGAGGTGAGAATTTAGTATTAAAATGTTGAAATAATGATTAGTACTGCTAGGAAATAGAGGAAAAACTGTCTGGTTCAGCTGGTATAGATGAGCAGTTTTAAAACCACAATATGCCATGAATCTCTTTCTCAAAGTGACAGGGTCACTTGGTGTGTTGTTACCAGTGATTATTCTGTTGCCTTGTGGGCCTTTTGGTGGAAGAAGGGGAGAAATTTGGCTATATAATGTTCTCTTACAGTTGAGAGCAACTGACTTTGCAAGTGCTAGAAGAACGTGGTGATAGGCCTGAAATAAGCAGCTGTTTGAATACAGAGCCTTCACGCAGAGCCCTGATCAAATTTACCATCAACCAAAATAAGCACTTTTCTGCTGAAGTCAGTGGACTTGTGCCTATTTTCACTACTTCAGAAACTGGCAGATGGTTCGCTTCTGATGTTCACATGTGAACTGTACTAAGTGGTGCTGGAGGGAGAGGATAGGGGGAGATCCTTGGTATTCTCTGCTGCTGAAATACCACTTCCTGGCACGGTGGGTTTCAATGAACCCATACACACTAAAGCAGTCACGTGGAGAAGGATAGTTTTAAAGAAATAAACATGGAGGATTTTTATAAACAGTTTTTTCAGTTTGTTTTGGTTTTAATTTCTTACGATGTGGGCAACATAAGAGATGGTCTAATAGTCATGCCTGGCACTATTGCTACCTCAAGATCTGTTTCCAGCACTTTGGTCCTTCACAGGGATGCTCAAAGGTTTGATCTTCTAGTCCTGGCAATTGCTCACAGAGCCCTGAGTTGAAATTTTGTTATAAAAACTACGATATACTAAGGTTATGTGTTTTGCCAGGCTCTACAGTTTCCAGAGGAAAGAATAACAACTAATGTGAGTTCCCAAGTGCTTAAAATGTCCAGAATCTGATAGAGAAGTGATGGGTTTTATAGCGAAGACTAGAACTTACTGTATTATCATCCATGGGTGAATAAAGTTATTCTATTTTTGTTCTGCCACACTAGTGTTAAATTCATGAAATACAAATCTGAAGTGTATGTACTATGCATATTTGCCTTAAGCCTGCAAAGGAATGGAAGTTTATTACCAAGTAAAGAACAATTTTTCAAGGTGTTGGTTTACATTCCTTTTGCTTAGTAATGAACTATGGAAATTGCTTACTAATGAGCTATGGAAATGGAGATTCTGCCTTTTCCCAAGTATGAAAGTGCTCTCTGCACAGTATGTAAAATGACTTGTTATAGGTCATGGAGTACACGGCTATTCAGTGTATTGCTTTCATGTTCTACAGGGCCAGAGCTTCAGCAGCTCCCAACTTTGCTGTTGCTGCCTGCAGTTTTCTTCTGATAGTTGTGAAAATAAAGGTGTGTCATAGATGCATAAATCTGCAGAACTCTAGTAAGCAAGTTCTTGCATATAGAAATAATAAGCTAAGAGATGCTGAATGTACTGAGTCAGAATTGAACTTAGGTGATTCGGGTTTGCTTGGAAATGCTGTATTTCTAAACACTGAATGTTGTATATTGATTGTTGTGTGCTGTATGGCCTCTGAGCGCAGCTGAGGTACTCTGATGTCTGGTTTCTTTTTTTAGCACAAAAACTAGGGAGGCAGGATGTGTGAGATCTGTACAGGGAGGTAGAATGCTGATTTTCCAGCCATTTGCAAATCTGCTGGAGATATAGAAGACCTTTCATAAGAAATTAGGTTAAGAGCTCCTCCAGTTCTGCATATGAATTTCAGGTCTCAGTATCTTGGAAGCCAGTAAGTTTATGTGCAAATAAAATGTTAACCCAAGTTAGAGATGTTGAGTGTGTGTTTGTATAGCTACATGCATATAGTAATATGCAAAGGCTTTAGAAGAGTGGTTGTTTCTATACTTAGAGTCATGAAGATTTAACTGATTGGGAAGAGAATAAATATAAACAGAAATCGTTGGAAACCATTTAAAATCCCTTTGTTAGAGGGATTATAAAATATAAATAATAAAAAGGGGAAACTTAGAGGGCAAAAAATATAAACAAGGCAGTAATGGTAAAAGCAGCTGGTGAAGGAAGGTGTCAATTAAGAATCACTGGTCAACTGGTCTGTATTAACTGAGAAGGAATATTTTGAATGAAATGAGACAAACCAAATATGAAATTTTATGAATGAGGATGGTACATTTGCCAGTATCCACTTGTCTGTATCATACTAAATGAATGTATGTTTTGTTAGAAGAGAGGAACCAGATGCTGTGTTCCCATAGTGCAAGAAAAATAACACGACTTTTCTTCCTCTAGTAAAGAGGATGTTAAACAATCACTAGTAAGGATAAACATTTTTTGACAGCAGTCTACACCCCCAAAATACTGAAGACTTCTAGTATGTTTTAGGACACTGAGAAGCATGAGGGATTAGAGAACAATCATTATTTTCAGGTGGCTAAAACATGGATGAACTAGAGATAGTTTGTTGGCCTGAAATCCATCTAGGCAAAATAAGAAGTGTATGTAGGAAGCACTGAATAGCATGAGTAAAGACAGTACCATAATTGATGCTGACCACTGATGTTTTATGGGAACCAGCCAGGCTTTCTGCAATAGAGCTTCAAGTTTGACTGAAACATAACGATGTGATAGACTCTGATTTCTGTAAGACATTTGATATAGCTCCTTGACAGAGAGGGTGGGGTAGAAGGGGAGCAATAGCTAAAACAGGGCAAATTCAGTCCTGAAATAAAGCAGACCCACTTAGTCCCACTGGGGTGTAAGTGAGTTTGGGTGCTGGCCCAGCAGCTCTCAGTTGTAGTATTCCTGTGGTAGCAGATCACATTCTTTC
>NW_009937740.1:27109-37005 GCF_000696875.1 Nestor notabilis
GACAGTGATGCCTTTTCCCCCCTTACATGCATAGAAAGAGCTAGTGCAACAGGAAGCTATGTCTGATGCGAATACCATCAGTTTGTTTGTTTTGTCAGTGTAATACTGTCAAAGCTGTATTGAATGAACTGAGTTCAAGCTGTTGATATAGTCAGACCTTGGCAGCTCTCTAATCTCCTTGAAACTTTAGTGTTTGATTGCATTCGTTTGCCCTGCAAATAGTCAACTGTGTAAGTTATCTCAAAGTGAGAATATATCCAAAGCCTGTATTTGTAATGGACAAGGTTCACAGGAGTGCAGAGACCTTGTAAAACACACATGGACTTTTTTGAATATGCAGTGAAATATTGAGTTCTGCTTCCTGAAACCTGTCAAGCCACGTGGTTGCAAGAACCCTTTGGACACTTGGCTCTAATTATTCAATGGTACATGAAATGACTGCCTGTTGTTGGTAGGTCACTGCTTAGTTTGATGTTGATATTACAGGGTGGTGCTCTACCTCTTTTTTGTCCCTATTGGAGGAGAGTGGTGGGATCTACAAAGTGATTATTTTGAATTATTTATTTTTACTTTAATGGTTGACTTCTGTTGTGATTGTCATGTTTTGTCATCTGTATCCAACAAGCATTCTTTTGAAGGTTATTGTAAGGTATGGAAAACCAATGCATGTGGTCTGTTCCTCATTGATAAACTGATTCAAATGCATGGTAACAAAGGTATAATGCAACTACTTCAGCTGAGGCTCTGTAAATAGTGTCATTCTAAATGGTCCCTCCTAGGGCATCGTATCTTCTTTAGGGTACCAGTTGGACAAATCTGGGCTTCGTGCAGAATAACATGGCTGAGAACTTGAGTAAACATATATTGTCTGCTTTTTGAGACTATAGAAAAAAAAGAAATGCAGACTTCTTTGCATCCTTTATTTCATAAATATGTGAGCTTCTTTAGTAGGTTCTTTAAAAAAAGAAAGCTGCCTTGGAGGGGAGAGAAAATGACAGGAAGGATTCTTTTCTACTTCATGGGAAATTATTCAAGCAAGGGGTTTCTCCTCCGTTCCCTACCCACAGTTTCATTTATGGGGGTTGCTGTTTTTCCTGTTACTATTCTGGAGGCAGTGGGTGAACGCTGCACCCTTGAAAACTTTCTGTTCTAGAACCAGGGACAGGTAACAGCAGTCTACGACAGGAAAAGAACATGGCCATTAGTCTTCTGCTTATGCCTTTTTAGGATTATTAGGAAACAAAGCAAATTAAAACCAACCAAACAAACCCCTGTTGATGGCGACTGTCCAGGAGCCTTGATGTTGGTTACCCTATATCTGATTGAGACAGTCTGCAGTAGTTATTACTGCAAATGTATTAGTTTGTGTCTTGAAGGAGAGGAGTGGATGGATGGGCTTTCCTTTGTATCTGCCCATCTGCTTTTTGCTTGAGGCTTTGCTGCTTTGTGTGGAGTCTTCCACAGTGTATTGGCTCAAGTATTCTTGTTGGCAGGGCAGTGATCAGATTTTGGGAGAAAACACCAAAACCATCGTTTTCCAGATGGATGTGTTTCTATCTGGTACATTGCACAGCTGTTCAAACTGCTGTGCTAAAACAGTGGGGGAATTAACTACTGGAAAGGCATGGGCAGGATATCTGCTTCCAGAAGTCTAAATAGAGAGTGCTGTTAAATTTCTGTGGTTGTTTCTCATTCAGCTGTAGCAGGTCCTAAAAGCTTCTGATCAATAGTACAAGCAGGTGATTAGCAGTTTGAGTCCTGAACACTTCTCTTAATTTGGCTGGTGTGGAATGCTGAATATTGAAGGCTGCAGTAAAAGGATGGGGGTGGAATGAATGAGGGAAGGAAAGCAGAGTCTCAGGTGTTTTTGTGAACTGAAGTAATGCCAAGGGCTCATAAGCTGTCAATTGGAACTTGTATGTTTTGGAAAGAAAAGAAAATCACTTGGTTACTCCGGAGCGATGGACTTGCCCAGATCACTTGATGTGCCATTGAAGGAAATCAGTGTTTGAAGAGAGTGATTCACTACATTGGATTGTACAAAGGAATCGTTTTCCCATTGCTGACATTTCCATCAAACACTGAGGATTTAAGTTCCTCCTTCATGCCTCCTGATAGCACCTTTAGAAATTCCTTTATGTCAAAATGTATGTCAAAATTCAACTGATAAGGTCGTAAAACTAATTGAAAAGAAGCAGAAATGCAAGTCTGTCAAGAATGAACTTGCTAAAATGCAGCACAACTTGAAGCAGCTCTGCTAGAATCTTCTGTTTCTGCAGGTATAAAACTTGCAGGTATTTTAGGGTGCTGGTGATGCGGTCTTCAGTGCTCCCATTGCACTTGTGCATTGATTGTGGCATGAATCTTTTGCAAATACATGATTTGATAATTCATCTAAAGACTGCAGTCTCATGCAAATACAGCAGGCTAAAAAGTCCCTTTTGTCTAATTTGCTTTAATGTTGCCACTTGAATGCTTCAATCTGCAGCCTTAAAATAGCTTTCAAATATAGCTTTCTGAATGGAATATATAAATAAATGCACTCTTCCTTTCCCAGAGAGGCAGGAAGGGTGTGTATGAGTTTAACTGTTTCATAATTCTTTCTCAGATGTGTTATTAACACAAAACAATACCTCCTCCCCCCATACCAGGTTTGAAAAAAGCCCTTGTTTCTTGGTGGAACACGTGGCTGTATCCTGATGTGATTAAAAGACTTATTTCAAAATCTGGTTTCCTCCAAGGCAAGTAGAAGTTCAAATGAACACTAAAAGTTAGAAATGGCAAGTAGAGAAATGCAGAAAGGCCTCAGGAGGGTTGTTATATATATATATTAACCTATAGAATTGCGGTCCCGTCCTTGCCTCGAAAAGACCCCTCCTTCAAAGCTTGAGTCATACACGTGGCCCTTCTACTGCATGACTCTCCTCATTGCATTTTCAATACTTAAATCTGCAGAAGTAAATTGGCTTCACAACATGTGAATTTCTACTGCTTAAAAATAAATTAAGCAAACATGAAACCTTTCTTTCAGCTTTGCAACCCCAATTTATCTGGTAACTTTCTCCTTCCTTTCTCTCTCCTTTCTGAATGTTCAAGGTTTATTACAGACAATTTAAATTCCTTTCCCTTCTAATAATCTCTTGCTTGCACATACAAGATAACAGTCACATATAGGGCTTTGCTGCCTTACTAAATTGACAAAACACCAGAGAAAACCAGCAATGTGTTGCGAGTAGAATGAGCTGCTGTTTAACCTCCTTTTTAATTTATTCAGGTTCTGTTTGCCTGCTTGGCTCTAGTAAAAGCAGCCCAATTGCTTGCTTCAGATCATTCTGTGGCATGCAAACTGATTACAGCGACCTATGAAGATGAATGCTGCGTGTAACTGGGAGAGCCTAGAACCAGAATATTTGCAGGGGTTTTTTTTTGGCAGAGATCCAGGAAGAATCTGCTTCGTAATCTGTGAATGTGTAATCCTTTTAATGCATCGACTTTGTTAGAACACATTAGTGTCAAATGTTAAGTATAATGTTTTAGTCTTGGAAGCATATTGTTGAAACAAAATTAAACTGAAAATGTAATGTGGTGATGGTGGTGGGGGGAAAAACCCCAGTGAAATCTTCTGGAGGTAAATCTGGATTAGCTTCATTAGGTGTTCTCCATCAGCCTCTAAAGGCTGGTACTGTTACATTTGCATGTGTTCAGGTTGACGGTGTTTGATCTTTAAACTAGAGGTGGCCTTGGGAGACCTCATCTGGTTTGAACTAACTGAAGATGAGACTATGTGTTTCTGGTCTCTTCTCCCAAGTAACAAGAAATGGAACAATAAATGGCCCTAAGATGCAACAGCGGAGGTTTAGACTAGATGTTAGGAACAATTTCTTCCCCAAAGGATGGTCAAGCATTGGTACGGGCTGCCCAGGGATGTGGTGGAATCACCATCCCTGGAAGTGTTAAAAAGACATGTAGATGAGGCCCTTGGTGACATTGTTTAGTGGTGGTCTTGGCAGTGCTGGGGTGATGGTTGGACTTGATGATCTTAAAGGTATTTTCCAACCTCATGCCTCTATGATCTAAGTTATCATAGTGTTTTTTCTTGTTAATCTGTTAGTCCATTTCTGCAGTGTACCCTGATATATTTCCAGTGGAAATTCAACTAGTTTATGGAAATGCTTCTGGCTAAAGGAATGTCTCTTTCCAGTGGGGTGCAAGGAAGCTTGTGGGGTTCAAGTTGTTATGAAATGTTTGAACTGTGTCCTTTCAAATTGGTGTGTTTTTTGGAAAGGGGAGAAAATGTTCCCAATCTGCAGACTTTTCCTTCCTCTGTAATTTTAAACCCATTTCCTCCCTGAACAATCCAATGTGCAGAACCTTATTTTTCTTGAGGTTTTTTCCTAGTTCCACGGCGGGGGAGAGGGGGGGAGCCTGTGATAACTGTCAGTGTAAGACTGGTGCAGCCAGTGCCATAGCCACCTGCGTAACTGTTGTTCTCCGCTTCTGTTGTACTCATTTCTTTCTGCCCCTTCATTGATTTACTTAATAGTACCCAACCTGTGTCTGGGCTGAATTATTGACGGGTTTTCCAAGCTTTATTCAGGCTGAGGATAACAGTCCTCACCATGAGATTCTCCCAGCTTGTAGTGTCTCCCTGGTGTTAGTGTACTGACAAGTATTAGATGGGCACAGAATCTTGAAAATCAGAAGGAATTAGTATAAATCAAAGCTTGCTCGGATTTAAGCAGCACGCTTGTTTGAGCCTCTTTATCCTTAATGCTACATTCCCCAGCTCTGGCCAGACACTGTAAATCTGCAGCTTGCTCCAAGTGCCTTTTCCAGATACTGAAACATCCCAACCTTTTCTCTTAAATTATCAGTGCCTTGACATTAAATATTTCGAGTGGGTTTTGTTGAATAGAGTGTAGCTTTTTTTTGTGTGTTCTTCTTAAAGGTTACTTCTTGTTGGAATGAAATCGAAGGTTGGGAGCTCTTGGCAGATGTTATGATCAAATCTGACTGGTTGTAGGCTCCTTCCTCCCCCAGCTCCCAAATGTAACATTTGGGATGATGAATAGCAGAATTTATAAGTGATGTCGGTAGCTCTAATTGTTCAGGGTTTGGTGTATTTGTGTGTGCAAGAATAAACTCTTCTCTGTGAGCAAAAGCTGTGCTGCAAAAATGATGGTTCTTATCTGACTTGTAACTGTATTTAATATGTCAGTAAGTCCCCTTCATATGGGAACGTCCTGATAACTGTGAATGAATGGTTTGATACATGACTTCAGTAGCCTCAGCTGAAGATAAATCACAGAAAAGACTTGATGTGTGTTAAGTCTTTTCTATATGTCTGGTGGACAAATTTTATGTGCTTACACATTTTGGATAGATTTTGTTGTTCTGAAGCACAGGAACTAGATGTTACTAAATCTCACCTCCAAAGCAGCTCTTCTTATTTCTTTTTCTTCTTACAGTGAAATTGCCTGCTATCAGGCTGATGTTGACCCAGTCGTCTAATACGTGCCCCTCTCGCCTCCAGCTCTTCAGCCTTCAATTTGTAACGGCATTGCTAAATCGAGCACAATTGAAAGCCCGAGTAGCCCACCAACTGCTAAGGAGTTCTATCATCGTCTGTGTACATAAATGTGTCTAAAGTCTCCGGGATATTGTGGGGGAAAATATTTTTTTTCTTCTCCAACATAATATTTAACTTAAGGTTTTAGTAGTAGTGCTGTGTAATGAGAATGAAATCAATGCCCTTGTGGCTGAGTCCTAGAAATAAGCATTATTAATATATTTAAAAACGAGATCATAAACTCATGATTGTGTGTATAAAAGCTTAAACATTTGGATCAGGGGAAAACTGGGCTCTTCCAAGGAAAGGCCAGAACTTCCAAATCCAAATTCTCAAAATTGAGTCACTTTGCCCTGTGAATTCATAACATCTAAACTTACGCTGGCTTATTTGCCTCGACTCTTTTGTGGCTCTTTTAGTTCTTAGACTTCTAAGATTTGTTTTTGATGATGATTGCACTTCTTTTCATGCGATTTGAGATCCTGCCAGTATTGCCAATATGAGTGTAGTGTTCTGAGTGACACAAAGCTATTGCAGAAGACAGTGAGCAGTTTTTTTCCTCCATGAGATCCCTGACCTTCTTCTGCCATACATATTGGGGAGTTGGGAAAGGTGATAAGTATAATTATTGTACCTCATCATGTGTTGTTTTAAATTTGTTTTGGTTTATGTAGAACCAACTAAGCTGCTTGCGGCCACTGCAGTGAGTTTCTAGTGCCAGCAGAGATTTCTGGTCTGATCTCTGTGGAGCAGAAACCTTTAGTTATGGTATATATTCAGTACTATACCCTTGCAGCGAAAGGAATGATTTGGGGCGGAAGTCCTTTATTTCTGGACCAGCTTCATTTAAAGTTACCGGTTCACCTTTGAACTGCTGTGCATTGTCTGGTGGCTTTACAAAGGAGCAGCTAAGACCTATTGAAACCTAAAAATCAATTAAAAGAAAATCCAGCATCTCTATATATCCATTTGTGACCTCAAAGTGGAGAAGGCGCATGGATGCCAGACAGATTCCACTTTCATCTTGGATAAATATTGATACTGAAGTATGTTTTACAAAGATCGGCTGAAATTCCTAGAAACAGTATCTACTTACAAGAGACTCTTAGTGCCCTGACCTAGCTGAAGATAAAGTATATTAAGTATTATTAGCACAGAAAAAAATTAACTGGCTGAGTACAGTGGGTTACAATGTCCTCTCTGTCTGGAGGAGCACTGAGAAGGCTGCTAATGCAACTTGAACACCACTGCTGATAGTCCCGGGTCTGGCAGTCAGGATGAAGCAGGATGTTTTCAGTTATCAGAATGACAGTAGACTCAACATTTCATTGTCTCTGTTTATACAGCAGCAGTCTATATTTAGTGATCTTGAATCCCCGTTAGCAAGCAATAGTATTTAAAAGAGGAAAAAAAAAAACAAACTAAGGAAGAAAAATCTCTGTGTTTGACAAATATGATGGGCCATAGTCCCCATGGGCCTTACTGTACTCTGTAGGATGTACTAGAATGTACTGTTTCAGGTAGAGATGAAATAGCAAACAAAGGACCCTGAATTATCAGGCACTGAATTGTACAGATTTCCAGCTAGTATTGATCATACTGGTACTTTTACTTCTCACTCAAGTATTTGTCTAGCTTCTAATTTTAATGGTTCTGAGGAAGTAATCTATTACTTCTAGTCATGAAGTGTTTATTAGATGGAAAATATATTATGAAAATGAAGTTTTCTTGTTGCCTTCCACAAATACAGAATTTCATTTGTTTCTTAATGCTTTGTTAAAAAGCTGAAAGAAAAGACAATAATCTCTACTGATAGATATGCATCTCCCTTGTACTGCTGCACATGCAGCCTCAGAGCAAGCTGCCATTTCAGTGAGACAAAACCATATGATTCTTGGTAAAAGTATGGCCAGAACATTTCTGCATTAATGCTCCAGTGGGTGCTGCTTACCATGGTTCTGTTCTTTAGGATGCAGTTGACGTGCTTCTGGGAACATGTGGCTGGCTCTTTAGACGATGCCAGTGATCTTACAGTTTGATTGAGATGTCCTTTTGGTTAAATCTGTACTCATTATTTCTTTACTATTAATAGAGTGAGACAATGCACGAAATCCTGGCTCCAGCAAACTGGATGGCAGAACTCCCACTGATTTAATATGCCTGGGCTTTCCTTCGTGTCGTGGTGGTTATGACTTTTTCCCCTCATATCAGTGTTGCAATGATCTGTTCAAGGAAGGGAGAAGAGCAGGCAAACTCCACATGATTTAAACTTTCACTCTGCAGTCGTCCTGCACAGCAGCTGAAGGAATGTGACACTTTTGGTGGTCATAGACCTTGACGGTGAACTTGGACCCATAGAGACCTGTCCAAGAGTATGCTTAATCAGTGTTCCTCCAGAGAGTTTTGCCATTCTTGCTTGCCTCTTGCTTATGCCACTGTAAATTAGAAGTTACTCTGCTGAAGTTGAAGTAACTAAATCAGCATTAAGTGAGAAGAGAATTAGACTTGTGCCTCTTGATTTTAAACAAATGAAAACAACAAAACCTTAGTTGTTATTTTTCAAAGGACTATGTGAAACAAACATGTCTCGTAATTTCCAACTGACAGTAGATATTTTCCTGTTAAACTGAAGACAGGCTTAACTTCACCTCCCTCAGACTGTGAAGTATTGTCAAAACTGAAGGTCAAAGACCAGTGACATTTACTGACATAGGAGCTTGCAGGTTGGTTTGGTTGTTTTTTCTCTGTAGTTGCTCTTCACTTCCTGGTGAAACTGTTGGAATAAACCCGGGTTCAACCAGGACACTGTCATCTTCAGGAAGACACCTTTTTAGTTTGCATCTTGACTCCACCGGTGGCCTTGTTAAACATACTGTGAATAGCTGTTGACTTGCTGTCTCCTTTAGACCTCACTTTCCTTACCTTCAGGAAACATAAGGAGTTTTCCAGTATGTGGCAACAGGGAGCACATAGAGGCTGTATTAATGACAAAATATGCTCAATGATCTTTGTTTTTGTGGTGGCTACATGTGAAGTATCTGGCCACACTTGAGAATTACTGCTGTGGATACAAAGCCAAGTAGTTTGAGGTCTTTGCTTTCATCTGTCGTGCCATTCAGTTACTCTGGGCTAGACCTGCTGGGCTTTCTACTGTAATGTGATTTTTGCAATTGCTTGTTGCTGCAAGTAAATGTAAGCTGGCTGAAAACAAAAGTAAAATTATGTTAATTTAGCACTGTTTAAAATAATGCAAGGTGCAAAAGTAATCTAACCTCTTATTTCCCTTGGAGCATAAATTTGAGAACCTGTCTGCTGCTCGGCTCTTTGTGCTTGCGTAGGAACTTTGCACATCTGAGCTTCTAATCTTTGCAGTAAAGTATATTAAAATACCAGTACAAACCTTTTAAAACCTCATTCACATAAGAAGAGGGATTCAGCAGTCTGCAGTTTTTTTGAGTGGTGTGTGAGGAACACGGTGGCAGTCACTCAATGGTAACACTTACTCTAATGATGCAGATAAATTGTGCTTGCTCTTCTCTCTGTATATACATTTATATTTCTTCCCTGCTGTGCACAATTTTATCGCCTGATTTATCAACCTCAATTACAGGGGTAGAGCTTGATCTCGTTTCCTGCATCACTTCTATATGCAGCCAGATGGGTGCATTGGCTGCCATGTTTTTTAAAAACCAGAAACACTCAGCAGCCCATCTGGAATCTCGGTTGGCGTTGGCTAAAGCCAGCATCGAGCAGAGATTCCAGATAAGTGCCAGCAGCAACACATTTCTCACTGTTAAAAAAAATACGTCATTTTCTTTCAGTTCTTGAGTTGAAACTTAAGATGGAATCAAAAACTGTGTTATTTCCAAAAATACAGAAGCGTTGCAATGTTAATGCAGATGCTTTTTGAAACATTCAGGGACTGTTCTGCAAATGTGCTGAGAATCCTGCAGCTAGTAAGAGGCTGTGGTTATGCTGCACTTGAAATCTGGATTGTAGTTTATGCAGGCATTTGTGTTGTAGCTCTACTGTAGCTGGTGCATGTACCACTTAGCAGGAACTTTGGTAGTACTGGCTTCCACATGGAATATATGAACCCAGCTGGGAATCTGATCACAACTTTGAACAACCTTCCCAAAGTAAAAACGATTATTTTTAAGTGAATTGGACTGTGTGTAGAAAAAATGTGACCTTCCCATTTAGCTTTGTAAGTAGTTGTTCAGCGTGGAGCTAGACACCTTTCTGCTCCCCAAGTTACTGATAGCTTATGCACAAATTCTTAAGTTGATGCAATAAGCAGTGTGTGCATGGGAGGTAAGGATGTAGG
>NW_009937740.1:37036-37489 GCF_000696875.1 Nestor notabilis
CAAAGGCAAAAATTCCCCCTCAGTATCTTACATTTGGAGTAGATGTCATATGATTATTTCACACTGCCTGTGTGAATGGAGAAAACCCCCACAAAACATGCCTAGAATTTTGAACTTTTAAAAGCAATATTACTTGATTGTAATTAATTGCTGCAAAAAGACATGTGGCAGGAGTGGGAAACACTCCAGGATCTAGTCTTGAATTCTTTTCTGCAGGTGTTACTCTTATTTTTAATGTGAAGTGAAATGGGAAGCTTTATTTTCTGACTTCGTGGAACAAAACTGACCCGTCTGAGAAGGAGCTCTGCCTGGCAATAGAGGGAGTGCAAGAAAAATTCTGTCCCATCTGAAGTGCGATTACTGCTGTAATTACTGATCATACTATAATTCTGCTTCTAGATCTCAACAGACTATCTCAGTGTGATTTGAGGGGGGGGGGGGGGGAACCATTGT
>NW_009937740.1:37520-73162 GCF_000696875.1 Nestor notabilis
AGAACAATTCAGATTGGTAAATAGCTGTATTAATAAGAATTCAGATTCTTTAGTTCTTCCTCTAAAAGAATAAAAAGCTTAACTCAAAACCAAACAAAAAAACCAAAGAATGGTTTTCTTTCCTCCTTAAAACATGATGCTTAATTTGAAGTTGTTCCAGCTTTATCTTCAGTTTCTCAACAAGGAGTTTCAATATGTGAATATGTATTCTTTGAGTACGTTGCGAAGCCTTATTACCATGTGCATGGGATTTTGAAGTTGTTTCCATTTTCATCCATGATGAAGTATTCAGAGACTGCATGTTAACACAAGAGCCATAATGAAGTTAGCTTTATTTACATGCAAGTTATAGGGTATAAAATTCAAGTTAATTCATACTGTTTTGCTGCATTAACTCCTTTCCATCTTTTCGGATGCAAGGGTATTTTTGTTTCTTTAGATTGGAAATTTACTTCCGTCATTCAGATGGGAGAGAGAAATGGAGCTGGAGACAAGCACTGAGTGTGCTTCATCTGTGCATCTGAACAACTCTGAAGCCAGTGCTGTACACCTCTCTGGTTACGTCAACAACTTTGCCTTTTTTTGAGCCATGGTTTCCAGTACATCAACTCTGAATTCTCCCCAGGCTATCATTTTACATACTTTTTGTTGAAAATGCATACATGTAGGTGAAATATAATAGCAAATACTGTTAAGTTGGTTCTATGGACTAGACTGCTGTATCTAGTGGAGTGGCTGGTGAAGATGAACTGAGGAAGCCCTGCTCCATCATGGCACTCATTGGCCTCATCCTGGGAAGCAGTGGGTGTCCTTGGCAGATCAAGGAATAGGCCTCCCATGGGTGTTTTCTTGCCTACCTTCTTTGACATTTTCCTCTCCCACCCCAAGTGAAGAGGGCATAACACTTTACTGAGTACTTAAGGGAGGCACTGGTTAAGGGTGGGAGCTTGATTTTTGTATGGAAAGGGGGATTTGATACATGGGATATTTAAATGCTGTGGACAGACTTGGGTCTTGCTGTCTTCAGTCACTGCTTTTGGAAGTGCTGTGCTTTGGCAGGCTGATGTGAGATGCGATACTGGAGAGTTCTGGTGTCCTGTGATCTGTGAAATAGGCTGGGCTGGTGGGTCACTTTGTAGTACAAGTGGTTGCTGCCTGGTTATTGCAAACAAGTTTAAACTTGGAGGATTAGGGACGGAGCTTTTGAAACCTGCCTGGCTTGCTGTTGAAGGGTGCCACTGGCATTAGGTAGTTCCTTGGCCATGAAAAGCTTTACTGCAGTTGTCAATATTGTAGTTCAAAACAGTGCTACAAGAGTCTGGTATCTGCTTACAGTTTAGGTAGTTTCTTTTAATGTTTTTTGTAGTCCATCCATTTAGAATGGTATTTGTCTTGTACAGCAGTGGAGAAAGACATTTAAAATTAGAGTGATATAACTATGAAACGTGAAATCATAGAATAGTTTAGGTTCAAAAAGACCTTTAAGATAATTGAATCTGATGTTTTGGATTTTCCAGGTAGTGTTTCTTTAAAACTGGAATGACTTTGAGCAGCCGGATAATGCTAAAGCTTTAGCATAATGATGTGTGGGTGTGGTGCCAGTAACTGTTATTTCCCTTGAGAATATTTGTCATCCTTTGAATTAGATCAGAAATAGATTTGAGCGCTCACTACTATGAGTTCTTCTTCTTGGTATTTATTTTATTCTTCTGTTAGATGCTGTGTGCCTCACTGTTTCCTCCTCCTCCCAATACCTCTTCACCCTTCTGCATGTTTAGTCTCCAGCTTGTCCTGTCTGCCTTGTGGATTATGTCCTGTCTTGGCCAGGAACTAGTGAATTCCTGGAAGGGAAGTAGGTTTGTCTGTTGTTCCTCTTGCACCTTGCACAGCAGGGCTCTGAGCCTGGGAGTAAGCTCCAACACATCGCTCTAATGCAATGGTAAACATTCCTGCCTACTCTTCTAGGGTATTTCTCATCTTTAAAACATAATTCTAGCTTAAAAGAAAACCAGACAAAAGAAAGTGCATACCCAGAAACAGCTCCCTTCACTGCAAGTAGGGTAACACCTCATGTCCCTGCTTGAACACTGATCAAGCCAGTTGAGTTGAGAAACTTCCCGAAGTGTGATGCTGTAGGCAATAGTGACTTCAGCATCTGAAGAGATGTGGAGGGTGTAGTCTCAGCTGGGACTCTGTGTTGTAACCCCTGAAACCTTCCCATCACCTGGGCTTTCTTACGTGCTGTTACCAGATGGGGTATTTGACTCCCAACTTCATTTGGCTGGAAGGAAACAAGAGAGGAACTGCTCTCCAATATATTTTAATCTGCTCTGTAAAGCCAGTCTTAAACCATGTGTACACTGTTTAATAAGTAGTCTGGGTGTGAATCTGTTGCATAAGCATTGATATGCTTGTAATAGCTTTCAAAATGCTGTAGGGTATTTGGGACAACACCTCAGGGTCAGCAAATATGGCACACAGCCTTTGGGATGGATGCCCATGTCCTTCTGCAGCAGCATCTACAGCCCTGGAGAGTTATCTCGGAGCATCTTGGATGGCGTGTGAATGAGAAACTACATAGTTTCACGTGTTTTCTGCCCACATTAGACATGCAGTCTCTGGATTGAGTGCTGATGGAGACAGGAAATATCTTCATCTGTATATTAGAATGAATCTGGCACAGCTTGGGTACCACATAAGCAAAATTGGATCTCATAATCCATAGCTCATTTTTATTAACTTTGGTACTGATATCAGCATTTCATAAATGAGAACAGCATCTTCTATCAAGCCAGCTTTCCTTTCTGCTGCGTAGTTGATGGGATCTGGGTGGCAATGGGCCACTAACTGAACACATAATTTTGGTTAATACTTCAGTTTTATTTTTCCCTATTCAGGAAGTGCTGTCAATATATACATATATATATATATATATGGTTTTTGCTGGCCTTTTCTGTTTACATGGGGGCTTGTTTCTTGCCCCTGGTAGGTTGCTCCCAAACTTTCTCAAGTATCTGTCTTCTCAGTGTCTCTTTCAACTTTTTTGTTTGTTTGTTGTTATGGGGAAAGAATATCAATTGTGCTTTATTTCTGTTAGGATTGTTAAAATGGGGCTGTGAGCTTAATTTTTTGCTGATAGGGAGCTTCTTGCTCTCTGCCGAGGTAGAATTCTTTGCTATCTATCCGTCTTTGATTTTTGGTGGTTTTTTTTTTTCCCCAGTGTCCCCAAGGACTTTAAAATATGCAGTAGTTAATCATGTCTTTTTTCTCTAAGCAATTGCAGTTTTGCAGTCAACTCTTTTGTGCATGTAGACTCCCAATACACTTTTGTGTTAGTATATTGAGAAGGGAGTGTCTGTGTGGTTTTGTATTTGGCAGGAGGAATTCACAAGACCTGTAAGAGGTTACTTTGCATATCTAGAATTGGAATGATTCCTTGCATTAGTATGATTCTTTGCCTGTAGAAAACCTGGAGTGGTGCTGACAACTTCCATCCTATATGGACAGGGTAATGTGCCTTAGAATTGTTTTCTGTTGTCTGCTCAATAATTAGTAGGTAGAAGAACACTTCTAAGCCATGTTTATTTAAATGTAAGAACTTGCAGCAATTGATAGACATGCTTGAGCACTGAAGTCAGGTCTGCAGCACACAGCAGATGTAGCCATCTCCCAAGTAGCATAAGGATGCCTAATAAATAAGGTCAAATCCCTGAGAAAATTATGCTGTGTTTGAGGGGATATGTGTTATCTCCTTTTATCAGCCTCTGAGCTGCTGCTGTTGTCCTCTCAACATGGGATTAGTAATAGTGGGATTAGTAATAACATACTAGAACTAGGCAAAGGGAAAGGAGATACCACATTATAAAGCTGCATGTTGCCTGCAGGAGGAAGGGTGATACGAGTGGTTACGGGTCAGCTGTTGAAGCTATGTTTGGTGTGGGGATGTTTTTGAGAGCAGAAAGGACAGCTGTAGTCATATGTTCTCTTGCTGTTGGCAGTAACGGGCATCTAATGTTGTTGGTCAAATATGTTGTGATAAAAGTCATAATAGGCTTGGTTTTGAATGGCCAAGTGTTTGGTCCTTGACACTTACCCTCTTCTGTGAGACAATGCTCTTTTCAGTTGTTACATTCCCCAATGATTTTTGGAGGGAAGAGATTGTTCCTTAAGGGTTTATTCTTGGCCTTTCTGCTCATCACCTTGATCTTCAAGTAACTTCTACAATTCATAGCTGAACTGAGGATAGCTGGGGCTATTGTGTCTGTGTGCAGATGACTTTTAAAAGTGTCTCTGTCCTCTGCTGAGCTTTCTCTTTCATTGTTGTGTACTGGCTTGTCTCTGTAAAATGCCTTACAAATGTCTTCTCAGAGCAAATAAGACTGTTAGAGAAACCTTAGTATCTCCTTTGGCTCAGGACCACACCAGGTAGGTTATTCTGAATTTCGTCCATCTCTTCAGGGTGTTTTCTTGTTCAGGCATTACTCTGCTAAACGGTTCTGATTAATATATATTAAGTAAACCTGTCTTCTCAGTCATAGTCATTACTCCTGTTGGTCCAGCCAAAACACTTCTACCCTACTTGTTCATGAAATTCCTGTCTTAGAAATCCCCTCTAAACTTCTCATGAGTTATCTTTATTTTTTGTTAGTCTTGAAAGATGTACATAACTGTGAGCCTCTCCATTTAGCTTCCCTTGCTAGGCTTTCCAAGGTCTCTTGTCACTTCTCTTCTGCTACTTGCTCGTCAGATGCTTCATGATCCATCTTTGTGCATCCTTCTCTGTGGCTTTCTCTATGTTAATTTGTGACCTCCCCGCAATGATCTGCACAGGTCCCTATCCTGTCGGCTTTGTAAGTCCCTCTTGAAGACCTCTGTGTGCCATGCTGCTCAGTGAACCGAGCTGACAGACATACAAATTGCTGGCTGCTCCCTGAATCAAGGTTTGGGAAAGTGTTTGGAAAATGCCTCGCATTTCTTTGCTGAGAGCACCCAGCAAATCAGTCTTACTTCTTGGTACAACTTCTCCACTTGTAACTCCTGGCATGGATGGCTGAATCATCTTCATCTAAATAGACAGTACTGTGAACAGATGGTAAATAATTTACAAAAAGTGAAGCTATGAGCAGGCCTGAGATTGAAATTTGTGTCATATCGTTCTTACTGTCATAGCTGTAGACTTGCAGCTCTGAATCACAGCAGACTGCACTCTGTTTCTAAGATGAATTTTAAGTCATTTAAGAGTAAATGAGACAAAGCTGAATTTCTTGAATTAGGCTAATAACAGGCAATGATCCCCCAGAACAAAGGGCTGTTAAGGGATGGAAAAGTATTGCCAGAAATTCATCTTCTGCTTCTACCCAGAAGCCCTGGTCCAAAGTAATGCTGAAGCCACTTGTCATTTTCACTTCAGCTGTTCCACTGACACGCTTCAACCCAGCACTCAATGCTGTGTCAGAAAGCTTCTTGATGTTTGAAGAAGCAGCATTAACTGTGAATTCCAGAAGACACTGCGGGAGGAATAAATTCAGTATTGTAGAAGTAAGAGGCCATACTAGTAAATGTGTGCTTTAGGAATGTTGACCAACAGTGATATATCTTTAAGCTCAGGGTGACTTTGATAGTAGTCCCCACTGTCCAAGATCATGGCATCTGCTAGCATTTAGGAGAGACATGCAGGGGTCTGCAATCCCTGGGTAAGTTACAAACCTATTCTGGTTGTAATAAGGGACTGAAAGCGCTAAATAACATTATTCTTCAAATTATTACAGTAGATCTTGTAGATGTGTTTGATTTAGTTGTTGGTTTCCCCCCCACACTAATTGTGGTTGTCTATACACTCTTTTAGGGGAATGCAGTATTAGTACTTGTTTGATGTCATACTCCAGCATATAGAGCACTAATTATCTTTCAGTTCTCATGTGATTACTTTGAAAGCAGAACCAAGATAAGTCAGCATCAGGCGCTTTCAAATAACCAGTTGAAGAGGCTGCATTGTCTCAATGCTGTATTTTCAACATGCAAAACTGGGACTAGCTCTTGCAGGGAGGTGGTGGTCTGGGCCAGCATAACATCCTGGAGAAAAATAAAGGAGAACAAAGAGGTACAGTATGTTTTCTCCTGTCTTTTTGATCAGTTAAGCCTGTCCAGATGTTTTGTGTTTCCCACACTAGTTAAGGTATTGGATAGAAATAGCTGCCCAGTTTCTCCCTGCAGCAACTGTCTGTCGAAGGTTGGGTTGGCTGAGGACTGCCTGCTCTCTTTTCATCTAAAAATGAGTGTATCTTTGCTGAACTCAGCAGGCTGAGTGTTGACTTTTATAGCTTGAAGTAGTCACTGTTCTTTTGAATAGTTCTCTCTTCTAGAAGAAATCATTACCTTCAGAGATTTCTGCCACTGCATTTGTCCTGATGGAGATACTTTTTCCAGCTAAGATCTGATTTTTGGCAGTGCCTGTGGATCTGTTGACAAGACTTAGTGGAACCATTGCTTAATTTAGTGGCTTGTAGCACAGCCTGCCCAGACTAGCCATGCTGTGTATTGATACCTGCAGTTGCAGTTACCTGATTCGTGCAGTAATTGCAATTTTGCTCAACTATGGGTACAGGTACAACAGGGACTATGTAACCCCTTGAACAAGTGCTTTCTTATTTACAGGGCCACAACACTCCAGATGAAAGGTAGTTGGTAATGTTTGCTGTAAGTGAACTTAGTCCAAATGGCATCTGACATGCTATGATCAGTGTTTAGCTCTAAGATGTTGTACAGAGGGAGTTTCATGGTGATTGATATGTGAAAAGTCCTAGATTCAGTTTAAGCTTAAACACTTTTTTTTAGGTTCTTTTATAAGTATTCTTTGAACATGCACCCTTTAATCAAAGAAGTCAGTTGTAAGGCTCCTCTGCAGTAGTAACAACACTACTCCTCATTAGGCATGAAGACAGACTTAGATTTCAGTCAAACTGATGAGTAGAAATTTTGTTTGGAATATCAAAGTAGTGATACTGTAGAAGTTTTATCACAGTAATGGGTGATATATTTTTCTTCCTCTTTAGTCAGCCTTGTGGCTAATAGTACAACTTTCATGATGATTCCTGCACAAAGAGCAAAAGGTGTAATTCTGCCAAATGAGAAGTTACATGATTCATTACAAGGACCTTTAATTTGCCTTATTAATTTTTTGAGGAGTAATTATGAAGTGTATTAAGCACAGTAGTGTGGCTGAAAACAGTGTGTGATCTCAAAATCCCCAAAATTCTCGCAATTATTTGTGAGATGAGCACTATTCTGTGCTAAAAATATGTTGTGCCACTGCAATCATTTTGTAGCTGGATTCACTCCATCACACAAGCTCTTTATCTGAAATTGCTATAAGCCATAACATAAAGCTTTTTACTTGCACACATCTAATTGAGGGAATATTTATCTGGTGCATATTAAATTCAAACTGGCCTACTTCTGAAGGAATATTTATTACTTCAAATCTCGGTACTTTGAAGAGAGAAGTTTTGGAACTACTCTTCTTCATATGACAAAGTTAATTAGAAACTTGTACTTTAGTTCCTGTAATATTTGAAAGGGAGTAATGTAGTGTTTGACAAATAGGTATAGTAAATCATGGTTTGTTGACAAAATTAAACTGTAAATGAAAATTTAACTTTTATTGGGCGCATTTTGGAACGCTTTACGGGATACGTAGGGAACTTCACAGACAAATCTGGTGTGTTATAGCTTAGAGCTTATAATGCAGTAACATCTATTCTAGCTTTTACAGCTTGATCATACATTATGGATACGTAGTAAAATGGGGACATGTTCCCTGCTGTTGGCTTGGGGAAGCAGTGTGGCTAACAATCCCACCGTCTTTTATAGAAACTCTTGGATTTTATGCGTATGGAAAAATGTCAAGAACAAAACTACCAAGAACCAAAGCTTTGTCTCAGATATTTATGAAATATAGATTAACTTGTTAGCTCTCACTATGGCCATAAAGCTGTGCTTGTGATTTTTGAGTGGATCCTGTAACACAGTACTTGGCTTCTTCCACTGAGGAATTACCAGCTTGCTGCAACCACAACCACTTGTTTCCTGCCTCTTAAACCCTCCTGAAGCAGTACTATGGGTGTATTTTGCAAGGAAGCCATCTTCCAGTAAACAGTGCTCTCTTGCTGATGATAAAGAAGAAACTTGCATGCTAGAAATCAGCAGTAATGAACAGCACTTATTGGGCTGAGACAGTTGTAGTTCTGTACAGCACAAGTTTAAAAATAGGTGAGTGAAGTAATTCATTGATCATTACATTACATGGCAAAATCTTTGATGTTGCACGTCTCGGGCATCTGTAGTCATGTAATGGTGAGCTATTTCTGCCTTAGCTGGGGTTATGCTTAGGATTAGAGCTATTTACTCTATGATTACAGATTTCCTCCACTCAGCTAAGAGCTTTTGGCCTGAAACGTGCCAAATCCCAAGCAGTGTATTTGGGCTGTTACACATTAATGCTGGGATGGGCTCAGATGGGGGCTTGGTGCAGCTCATGTGAGGAGTTGTTTGAGATAGATCACTTGCGATTATTTCCCCTTGTATATTTATTTTGCTTCTAGTGTCCCTAAAACTGGCAAGAGTCTGAAATCTATACTTTGCTTCTCTTGGAGTTCCTAAATAAAACGCTTCTCGCTTGTCTGGAGCGATCTCAGGCTTCAGTGTGAACACATAAAGGTTTCTACTTTATCTAGGCACCTATAGGCATATATGTGCAGCTGTGCGTATTTTTTCAAGACTGTTTGTGTTCTGCATTTCTGTGGTGTGTGTATAATGTTTGAGGTGTTGTGTTAAGTCCAAGGAAATTACAGATAAAAAAGAACAGCTAACAACTTGAAATTGGATGTTATGTCTTTGACCAGATGCAGCCCAGGCACAGATGAGAAAATAGGAATGCTCTCAGCTCCTTTTGTTCAAAACTATATGAAAGCTATTTCATATTATTTAAAAGTTCAAAAGCAAAGATAAATCTTGAGCCACTTACAAACTAACAAAGAAGACTTTGAGACAGTATCTCTTTAGACCGTTCAAAGTCTTGACCTTCTATCAGATAGTCCTGGAGTACCTGATAGAGGCACACCTTGTGGTCTGAATGCCTCCTAAATTATTAAGAGGTCATTAATATATGTTGGAACTATTTGAAACTGATTTTAAATATGAATGCAACAAGTCAAAATGTAATGGGAAATAGGACATGAAACCAAAGTGAAGGTTATAGTACGTGAAAGGAAGATAGGGGAAGAAGGGGTGCAACAGAAACACTGTGAAAACTGGGCTCATGTGAGAGTCTGTAGCAGTTTTTGTACCAGACTGTTTAGACTTCTTATTCCTGGGATTTCGTGTGTGTTTTTCTTCCTCTGGCTTGATACTCTTAAATTGCATAGTATAGCAGTGCAGAAGGCTATAGGCTACCAAAGCATAGATTCTCATCTTGTGATGTACCAGCAAGAATAATTTTCTAAAGTGGTAAAAACCATATGCTTGGGGTAATAGCCTACCATAAAGCAACTGGAAGGCAAATGCTGTACAGTATGTTCTGCATCTTTAACTATGTAATCATAGCAGAAATAGATCTGCTGGTGAAATGGATCACACCACCACAAATTCAAGGTGCCATTGGCTCTTGGCTATCTATCATAATGTCATAGTTGAATTCAACCTCAGAATACTGTGGAAAAGGAGCAGTGATGTGGCTCAGTGATCTTTGCAGATAACTGAAGGTAGCCAGAGAAATGCAAGTGAATCAGCCCAAACTGATGAGTAAGTGTATCAAGAATCACTCTCTGAATGTTGTCAGTATCATATTAGGGTTTTGGTACAGGCTTTTACATAGTTTGCCAGAACAGAGCATAGATACCTCTTCTCTGGGTAAACACTGGCCGTTAGCTAGATGGGAAGCAAGTACAGGAAGAGTAGACCTACTGTGAAAGTATGGAAATAACATTTCTTTGCCAGGCTTAAGCAAAAACCGCAGTGATATCCCTGAGAAAGTTAAAGACCTAAGATGCTGAATGCATAGGGTTCACTTACCTTGTACTTTAACAACTACTTACCTTGTGCTTTAATTACTATGGTTTTTAATTACTTACTATGGTTAGCCCTATTATTCCAAGTAAAGATCCATCACTGCTAGAGATGTGGATGTGTTCCTGGAGCACTACAAAACGAAATGTGAAGTCATGCGTGTGGGAACTGTTGACTATTCTGCCAACAGCAGCCTGTTGGTTTTTTGGTTTTAGGTTTTTTTAACATAGTTTCACTTGCACAGAATTTTATTCTCTATCCTAGAAGGGTGAGGGGAATGTTAGACTGGATGTTATACAAACGCACAATGTGATTTTAACAGTTTCTGTGTTTAATTTACTCACTAGAAGCTCTGCTCAGAGCATGGTTCAGGCATGCCTTTGAGAAAATTGGGAGATAAAAAAAGCCTCAACCTCAGTACAATGGATTGCTGCTCATAGAACTGTTCTGTTTCTCAAAATGACTTCAGTCAGGGACTGAGAGTGTTTGCAGGCAGATGGGAATTCATGCTCTGCTTCACACAGATGTGGCTACACTCTGAGCTCTAATGGGTACCTGTGATCCTGTGGCTAACAGGTACCCGTTAGGTACTATTAGTTACCTAACGGGTAGGTAACTCCAGTTAGGCTGATGTGGCTGCACCGGCTCTGGCCCAGGCAAGCTTGTATCTGCCAGCAAAAGACTATGTGAACTACCTGGGGGGAGGAGCAGACATCCCTGCTGCTTCTTCATCTCCCTTTCTGAGAACTATTCCCCGTACCAGGCATTGCATGACGAAACCCAGCAACAGCACAGCACGTCTTCCCAGGGTTGCACACTTGTTTCCACAAAGAGCTCAGAAAACTGCATATTGGTACCTGTTAAGATTCAGAGGTATCTGCACTAGTTACAGGCAGGTTATGAGATCTTGTCTGGGATTATCTGGTACTCCAGAAATCTTGTTGGATTCAATGGGATTATTTGTGATATAAGGTGGTATGTAACACAAGTAAGGGATATCACAATCTGTCTCTTTAAATTAGCAATCTGTTAGAAAGATCAAATTAAAATTAAGGTCAGATTTCCATTTTCCCATGCACGTACTTGGCTGACATGCAAGTCAACAAGAGTTCTGTGTGCGACTCAAGATGCAGTTTGGCCCTAAATTAATTTCATTAGTAAAACTGAAACTCAAACATGGTGTGAATGAGACATCTGTTAGTCTGCTGATTCATGTCTAAAGAGAAATGTCATAAGGATTTTTAGAATGCGATGCTGCATATGAAGCAGCTGCACTGACGTTGCAGATCAGTCTGTTTCAAATGAAATCTTTAAACAATAAACCCTTCTGTGATTCTTTTTGTTGTGAATGTATGTCTTTGAAAACGCAGATATGTGTAACGGTGAAAATGAGATGGGAATGCAGTGAAAGAAGCGTGGGAGCTTCTTGCTGGTGGTGACCCATCAAGCTTAGGGAAGTAGTCACTGTCCCCGCTCCAAAGACAGACTTTAGTTAAGTGTGGTAGCACATAGTAGTAAAGAAATAATGTACCTGGGAAATAACATCTTGAAATGAGTCTGTTACCCTCCTGTCTGAGCTGGCTTTAATCTGCCTTTTCTGTTTAATTTCATTGGATGTATTTTGAATTGTGCTTTTTTCCTGGTTGGAAATGTATTTGCTCCTATTTAATACTCACATAATCACAAACCTTCACTAATGGTGACAAAATGTTATTTATTTATGTTTATTTGTTTTTTATTGGCTTTTATAGCATCTGTTTCCTTTGGCATGGGAGCTTCCCTGCTACTAAACTGGGATTTCAGGAACATGAGCTGCAACTGCAGTGGGATCGCAATTAAAACTGCCTTTAATGTGTTTTGGTGGGAGCCTGGGTATGCAGGGATGGCCGGGTAGGTAGCATGCCTCTTGCAGTGTGGGTAAGCACGAGGAACACAGGAATGTCAGAGCAATAACAATCCTGTTTTCATGCAAATTTCCCAGGAGTAAGAGAGGCATATTGTAGATGACACATTAACAGGCTTGTTTTTAAATAGAATGTTTTTTCAAAGTCTTCCTTGGGGCACCAGTGACTGTTCAATGCAACATTAATGGATGCATTCTCCTGATGGAATAACAAGAATTTGGAGACTGAAAGAGATACTAAACTTGCCTCCTGCCAGATTTTGCATATCTTTGGTTTTCCTCCAAATATATACCTGGATCGAGCTCTCAGAGCAAGGGAAAAGCCATCCTCTTGTCTGCAGTGCCACTGACCTCTATTAGAAGGAACTCTTCTACTGCATAACTCTGAGAGACTGTGAGCATTCAGAGCAGTAATTGCAGCTGCTCCCAATGATTTGAGTGCAGGAGATGTACACTCCAGCAGCTGGAGTGCTATGGGGATGTGGAGTGCCTTCTGAACATGGCTTTGGTGGTGGGAAGATAATAAAGAGCCTGTACATTAATGCAGTTCCTAGTACCCACAAGCACTGACCATTGAATTGGTTCTGCTTCATCATGCAGAAGCCTTGTAGCTGCTTGGGAGTTCATGGGGCAGTGAACAGCTGCACTGCAAGCAGTGATAGAAATGAAAAGCAAATGCAAAATACAGTTTGGCCTTTGAAGAGTGAAGTGTATTTCCTCTCCTCCTTGGCCCCAAGGAAGTTGCCCTCCTCCCCCATGTGATTTGCCAAGTCAAATAATTTTGCTGTTTTTCAAACTATTGTACTATTTGACTGGTCATCTTTCTTACTTTCTTTGTCCTTGCTCTCTTTTGATACCTGTTGTCAAAATCAGGAGCTTTGAAGGGTGTCTCTTTTCTTATTAAAGCGGGCACTGCAAATCAGTTTGGGCACTAAAACTCCCCCTTTCATTCATCTCTTATTCATTCTGCATTGCCATTGCTGCACTGTTACATATTTGGTCTCTGATCAGGTTGTGGAAAGGCTGTATGGAGTAGCATTGTAGCATCAGCAGATTTCACTGGCTGTGATGATTCGCTACAGCTTCCGTCTGGGTTGTGTGTGATTTCCAGGTCTCTTGTCTGAGGGACAAGAAGTGGTTTGTATTTTGAGAGAGGTGTGCTTTTTATTTACTTATTGGGATGAAGGTGGCTTAAGTTAACACATCCTTAGAAAGCTGAGGTTGCTACAGTCCTGTTCCTGGGACATGATTTATCTCAAGCCTACCAACTGTATCTTCTGCTCTTTCAGGTTAAGGCTTTTGTTAGTTCCTTGCTACTGAAGCTGTTCTACTCTACCGAATTTAAATACTCATTGTAGCAGAACTTGGAACTTCAGTTCTTTCCTCTTCCTCTTTCTCTGGCCCAGGCAAATTCTGTACCAGGCAATTGAGTCTTTTTCTGATCCAGTGAATATTTAAATATTTTATACAAATATTTTCTTTATATTAATTAAGAACACATCAGCAAACAAGCATTAACTCCGTATGCTGATGCTCACTATAGTTTACTGGTAGTGGGGAAACAGGATGATGCTAGAGCTCCAGCACATGCTTTAACAAGTAGTTGTTAGGCAGAATGAGTAGCTTTGATGTGATGTCCTGCCCCTGGAATATTCTGTAGCGCAGTAGTGTAAGGGTGCTTGGTGAGTATGAGATCCAGATCTGCCAGAAAGGAGGTTTAAACCTGCTTGTTCCCAGGTGAACGTTATAATTGCTTATTTAAATGTAAGTTAAGTTCATGCACAATTGTTGTTCCTTAAAAATGTATTTATTCTTTTTAATTCTTTGAGGGAGGAGGAAGACTGACTTTAGTACTTAAAGACCCATTTTGGACCTCATCAGCTTATGCTACAAGTCACCTATATTTCTAAGGCCTTCTTTACTTCTACATAAGCCTTGGGAGAGCAGGGAGTGCTAACACTAAAACCTGTAAGATTGAAATGCTCCAATATACTCCAAGCACTTCTTTTTGAGAACATGAAAATTAGAATCTGCCATATATGATAATTTAAATTATATTGCTTAATTCATGACTTGGCATCTCTGATATGCTAGAAAAAATGTCTACGGAGTCAAATGCCATTGTAGCCATTAATTTCTTTGCCTTAATCCCTTTCTTGCTGAAGTATAAGCAGTAAGAGGGGAATAAAAGAAAGTAGATAGAAAAGGAGTGGCTAATATTTTTCTGTTGTTTTATATGCTTAGGTGATGCAAAAGGAATAATTAATGAATGTTACTGCTTCGCGGTCCAGTATGTAGGTGCGTGTTTAAATGTCACTCTCTTGTCAAGCAACCACCTCTGGCTAGTACTGAACTGTGAACTTGGAATGAACAAAAAGACTTGAGGGAAAAGTAACAGAGCAGGTTTTCATTTGTGTGTGGTTTTGTTTTACTTGGTTCTTTTTATAAAGCCTTGAGATACCCGATGAGAGTGAGTGTATGGCAGAGCACCAGCGTCTTGATTATACAGGAGAACTGCTTGTCTTTGTTGGCAATCATAATTATTCTTCATTGACAACAGGGTAGACTCCTCTAATATTTTTCGCTCTAGTCTTGGACTTTCAGGATTGAAACCTGTTATTTTACTATTAATTAGTCCTGCTAATGGTGATGAATGTAGATGCTTCTCTGCAGATAAGTCTGTACCTCCATGAACAAGCAAGTCTGGCAGTCATTCTGCTAGTAATGCTGCAGGAAACAATAAAACATATGAGTAAGCATATTACTCTTTCTGCATACCCTTGAGTGGAAATCAGTGGCTCAGACTTACCAGTCACTCAAAGAAGGTGCTGATACAGTGCGTGTGTCTCCTGTTAGATCTGAAAGACTTGAAGAAAACTTCCTCTTCTCAAGGTCATCTATTTATCTTGGCAGAACCTGAGAGTAATTCTGAATTGTTTTGCCAAGGTGGGGGTGGGAAATGATGGACACAACAAAATCCCTTCCCAAAACAATTGCCTAATTCAGTAGATTCGGATAAGCTGGAAGAGACATCAGAGCTGGCAAGTTTTGAAACATTGTGTTTTGAAGCTTCGCTAAGCATTTTCTTTTAAAGCTAACTATTCCCTAATCCTGAATTAAACCTTGCCTTCAGCCAAAACCAGAATTCCAGTAATATCGCTGTACAGAGCTGAAGCAGCTGCCATGGTGAAGGAGTAGGGATTTTGTCCTTTATTTTCTCCTTTGACTGTCCTCCACAAAAAGAATGCAGAGCATTCATTGTATCCTACTACTTTAGCTCACTCATTAAGAACCAAGACTATCCAAATAGTTAGGTGTTGAGAAACCACTGCATTTCCTCACAGGGTAATCAGCAGGGCTCCCTCATGGAATCAGGAAACACTGGATTGCTGTTCTCAGTGCTTTATTCTGAATCTCTGGTAGAGTTGCTTGACCTTAAGTTTATTAAAGGGAGTTTAGTCAAGAACTATTGAGCATCTGTAAAGGTGGAACAACTTATATTCAGGTGATAGTGCTTCATTTGAATAAAAAATAATGAAAACCTGTTCCCTTTTTATAAATTAGATTAACAAAAATCTGAAGAATTTTTACATCAATGGTTGTAGGAAAACTTGTTTGGCACAGAGTGCTAGTAACCATTAAGAGCAGTTCACTGAAACTGCTTTTGAATGCCTTTAGCACTCTTGCACAACGGATGAGAGTATCACAGAAATGGTTTTGAGGTATTACATTAATAATATTCAGCAGTATATGATATAGTCTCACAAATTGATTGATAAAATGGCTCTGCAAATAAGAAAGCTTAACATCTTCATCTCTGGAAAAAGCCTTGAAGCTGTTGGCTCAAATCCCTGTCAGTGTGGGAATTGGGCTATGGAAGGTCTAATGATACAGAGCAAGAATATTTCATGCTGCTGAACAGTTTTGTCCCAGTTTTGTATTAAAATTTGATAGTCTGGTGCATCATAAACAGCTTCCTAGAGCCAACAGTGAGCGCTGATGCTCCTGGGTTTGCTTCATTGTTTTTTTTAATTCGTGCCTTACTATTTTGAGAGATCTTTGTCAGCAGAAAGCATATGTTTTTGGGCATTGTTTGGTTCTTTGGAGGTTAGCATGGCTTAAACTGATAGAAAAGCTAGTTGCTGAGGAGCTCAGGTCATCAGGAAGGTAAAGATCCAGCTTTGCCTGGTGCACTGGGCCCCTCAGACTAAAGGCTTTGTACATCCTGTGCCATGTCCAGCTTGGGATGCAAGGGCACTTCCAGTTGCTAATTTCTCCCTGAGCCAGCTTGGTGGGTTTGTACCTCTGGTTGTTAGTGCTCTGTGCTGCTGGCTAGAATTAGCACAGAAAACCATGACTCTGAGGGGGCTTTTTGGAGGGAATTTAAACCTAATTTTGAGTCTAAGCCAAGTGTTTGCTGGAGCAATTACATAGCATACACTTAGCAGACAGTCTTTGTACAGCTTATGGCTGATCCTCTCCCAAAGTGGGGGAAGAAATCAGCAGTGCCTTTGTGCAGTGGGAGAGCATAGTTTATTACCCAGTAGGTGCAATTTAAAAAGATCTGAGGGAGAGATGACAGATGTGAGGAGAACTTTATGTCCAAGGAGGGTCAGTTATATTTAGATGCCCTGGTAATTTTGTTTTTGGAAAAATGCTTTTTCAGAAATAGCAGGCTTAAAAGGAAGACCAAAGCCTCTCCAAACAACATGCTGTTTGATTTTTACATCCAACTTCTAAGACAGGATAATATTCACTTCGGGGAGAAAGAATGGCTGAATAAACATGTAGGAACTTAAAGTTACTGAGGTTTTGAGTAATCAGTGTGCAGTGTCCGGTGGCGACTACTGGAATCTTACGAAACAGCTCTGTCAATTTAGTTGGAGTGGAATTTAACCTACACTGTAATTATGGAGTTGGGGTTTTTGCAGAGGCAGTTGCCTCCGACAGGTTTGCACCAATGTTTGTTGAGCCTGGGTGCTTTTGGTGGTGGTGTTTTTGTTGTTGGGGCTTTTTAGCTTAGTAAGTGACCCATGGCTCTGCCCTTTCTAATTCATCAGCTGTTGAATCTTAACCTCCAGCCAAACTTGCCAAATGTTTTCAGCAAGTCCTTTAAATGTCTGCCTTCTCCCTTTCGGGTGACCTGAACTGAGTGTTTCTGTAACTTCATGATGTGCTCCTCTGTTCCTGCTCCCCTCTGGCATCCTTACCTATTACTTTTTAAAGTAAAGTAATAGCTGCATGGGAGGGGACCTGAGTGTCTCTGTGGCCATGCAACATTGAGTTGGGTGGATTTCAGGTCATGGGCGGGGCCTGTGAGCTTTGATTTCTTTTAATAACATATGTTATATATTATTAAATAATGTTTTATTCACTAATGAAATAACTAGCAGAGAAAAAAATTATGGCACAAAAACAAGTGGCCAAGTTAGTAGTATTTTTTCCTAGGAGAAAAAATGGATGATTCTTCTGTTGTTTTCCTTGCCAATGTAATATTCCAGTACGGACAGTTTTGGGTTGGTTTTTTTTTCCTATAACAAGGAATTCCTGGCAGTTGTATAATGAAGCACTAATTTGTAATGGTGTGTTTTGTTTGTTTGCTCACTTTACTGTAGGGTTAGCCTGGTGTGGTGGGTTTGTTTTGTGGTTTGCTTTTGTTTGTTTGTTTTCCCTTATGAATTCATACATGACCTAAGTTAGGCTGTGTGGGACTCTCAGATTTGAAGAACCTTCCCCTCTTCACCACTCAGCTTTATCCTTATTTGCTGCCTTAAGTTTCTGACTTGGTAAAATCTGCTGCTGTTGGTTTTGCTTCGCCCCTTTTGTCCTTCTGATGAGTGTTCCTGCAGCTGCTCTCTGTCAGTTTGAGGAAGGGCCTGGTGTGCAAGCAACCAGTTGTGCTCAGCAGTAAGTGAAGCTTTCCATCTTCTCTACTAGAAGCTACCGGTAGGGTTTGGACACATTTCTATTCTCCGTGCACTCCCCTACATCCAACTGATTTTCTGCTGGCTTTGTGTTCAGTTTTATTTACCACGTGTTGCTGCTGCTTCTTTCTAAGTCATAAAGACACGTTTGGGCCACCCTTGGTGACAAAACTCTTGCATGTTCTCCTGTGAAGTCCCTGGAGTGGTGGTTATGATGTTACACAGCGCATTGCCCCTGTGTTAGTGCAGAATGGCTGTTTGTAGATGAACAGGACAGAGGGATGTGTAAGGAAACTGTTCCAGGGTTTAATGACCCACTGTGGTTTGACTCCTTTGTATTGTTGTGCCAATTCTTGTGACATTTAATCAGAAACCTACAGTACTGCTTCCCCAAGAGCCTTAGTACGTCAAGATGTGGGATTATATGAGGAGCCTGTCTGGGTGTTTTGTAGTTTGTGTGCCTGTTGTTTGCCTTTTAGTAAAAAATAGATCCCTTGGTCCTTAGAGCTTTAGAGAAAAGCTTAAAAATGTCACCCAGTAAGGTTCAAAACATGAAGGGGAAACTAAAAAATAACATTATTTCAGTATAAAAACACACAACAAGAGAAAATCCTCTTGTGACTGTTTTAAGTTGTGTTTGTGAAAGGGCTGGGATGGGAGGTAAGCGTGGGGCAGACCCTGCAGATTTGTATCTTCTTGTATTGCTTTACCCCTTTTCCAAAAAGAAAAAAGGAGGGGGGAGAAATAACAAAGGAGGCTTTGCAGTGAAGTGCTGTTGAGGCGGGTATTGTGCACATCCTAAAAATCACATTCTTTGGCAAACAGCTGCTGCTCCTCTCTTTATTTTCAAGTAGCTTTAAAATCGTGCGCTAGATAGTGAGGAGGGTGGTATCTTCACTTCTAGCTCAGAAATTAATATTTAGTCATGTAGAAAGCGTTTATGAAAGCAGATTCCCTTTTCAAAGATGATTGTCACAGTAGCTTAAATTGTTTGCCAAGCATCTTAATGGAGTTTTACTACTGTAGGAAAACAAAAGCAGAAGATAAGCTTAACTTGCTGAAACAAAAAGAGAACAAAGGGGGAAGAACAGTAAAGAGCCTCACTGATGACAAGAGAGCATAGTGATTTCCATGCAAGTAACAACTTGAAAGGGGCTCCTAAAATAAGGTTAATACACTGAACAGATGCAGAGGTGTTCCCTTTCTGTTGTAGGGCTTGGGTGCTATGGTGGTAAGCGTGGGGGAATGGGTTTGTGGGCTCCAGAGCAAGGCCACCCTCCTGTTCTTCAAGGTGGGGCTCTGAGGCAGCATCTGGGGCCACATGCACATCCAAAAGTCTTGTTGGGCAGAGAAGGAAAGAGATTCTTAAGTGGGAGGAATCATGAAGTGACGCAGACATGGCCCAAACCAATTTTTGACCACTTCATTTCTTGCAATCTTTGTCCCTCTGCTGGGAACTGCATCAGTTGACTAATCTTGCTCTTTCACTGTTTTCAGTTGGTACTAAAGGCATGGCTTAGGTCAAAAGACAACACGACAGAAGGTGCCTAGGTAAAGCAACAGTATTTATTGGAAACTATTTTCCTTTCAAGAAGGAGATGTGTGTCTTTGTGATAAGCAGTAAGGAGCCACTAGCACTGTCAGGAAGTCAGCTCACTACCAGTCTTAAACCAGCACATATATAATTTCTGTCTAGTCTTTGCAATCTCTGAGGCTTTCTATTTTGTTTTCATGTCTTAAATTGTTTATAAATATTCATTATCGGATATGAAATGAATGAGTGAATGAATGTTAACCAGGTGAATAGCTCCTAAGGCTGTAAGACATACCATACCATCTATTGGGATGTAGCAAGCTGTCTCAGTTTCCAGAAATTCAGCCCTAATCCTGCATATGTTTAGACATTTAGGCTTCCTGTGGTGAATATTTGTGTGACTAGACTTGAACATAGGATGAGCCTGTGTGTTACAGTATTATGCTGAAGTATGGAAAGGCTTGGCACTACTTCACTGCAGTGCTCCATAATACATCTTCTCAACTCCACTTTCTTATGAAAATGGGAAAATACATATTACACAAAGCCTTAGAAGTAGCTTGACCACACCACTTTTCCTCTTTAAATGTTGTGTTTATGGTGGGGTTTTGTTTGTTGTTTTAAGTTGCAAACTACATATAGAAATAAATGATGAGCAGAATGGCAGATGCATGACTGAAGCTCACACCAAGCTTTTTTGCCTTCACTGCCCCTTGGAGTCAGTGGCGAGGCTGCAGGTAGGGACATTGGATGGTTGAACCTTGTGTTCAGACTTGTGTAATTAATTCATATCCTTCCTTGACAAGGGATCCCCAACACACATTCCAGAGCAGTGACACTAAACATGCTGTTACTGCCCTTCTCCGTTGGCTGCATGCAGGACAGAGCTAAAAGGTTGATCCCTGGAAGTGCTCAAGGCCAGGTTGGATGGGATTTGGAGCAACCTGGTCTAGTGGAAGGTGTCCCTGCCAGTGGCAGGGGGTTGGAACTAGATGAGCTTTAACGTCCCTTCCAACCCAAACCATTCTGGTCAGGTGGCACCTCCATGCAGTGAGGCAGTGGGGTGAGCTGGGGTGCCTTCGTGCACTGGCTGTTACACATCTTGACTTCAGTGCTTTGCTGTGGAAGTACTGGTGGGTGTTGGATGCAAACTTGGCTAGATCATGGTGATAAGAGTTCTCTTATCACAGTTTTACTTTGAGAAATGTGCAGAGTCCTGAGCATGGCTGGAAAAAGGCTTGTCCTGGTACCAGTTCTATCCAGTATTTCCATTTTCATAGTGATTGAGGTGATGCAGAAGGGAGTGTACCTCAGCTTGCAGATGATGTGAAGCTGGGATCGGCTTAGAAATAAATCACATAAATCATCTTAAACAAAGTTCAGATGTGATTCATTGAAGATAAATGTAGGAACAGTCACTTGGATTTGTGTAGAATGCTTGTGAAGAAAGAGCTGGAGCAGTGGTATATCACAAGCTGAACATGAGTCAGCAGTGCCATTGCTGTGAGAGCACTTTTCGCAGCATTGCGAGGAATGCAGTGGTCAAGTTGGCTGTGCTGCCTCCAGGTCACCTGGCATCATCCCTCTGCTTTGTGCTGTTCTTGATACCCCTGTGAACTTATTGTGCCTGGTTTGGGACCCTGAGCTTCAAGGGAAAAGGTGGGGTGACTGAGTTGAGTTGACTGGTGGTGCTTATGCTGAAGAAGGTTGTCATAAGGCATGATAATAGGCTTCAAGAGAGAAATCCATTCTCTGCACTCCTTGTGCAAGAAACTTAATCAAGTATCAGGTACAAGGAAAAGCCAAATGGTAAGGCTGGGAAGATTTGTGATAGATAGTTTGATGGGGTCTGTTTGACAGCCAGTAACAGGCAGGTGAGGTCTGTTAGCTTTGTGGTAAGCTTGGTGCCTTTGTAGTGTTTCGTGTGAATTAAGTTAATGTTACAGCCCACTGAATCACTGCCTCTTTGTGAATGAAACCCAACCCAGTGCTTGGTGTGTCATATGCCTCTTAGACAAGTGCTCACTAATCCTACTGTCTTGAGAGCTCAAGGAGTGATGCTATGGACATTGGGCAAACTGAGATGGGGGGGTTATGTGTTTTGTTTATCTATATCCATGCTTTTTCCAATCCCAATACAAACAGTTGTATTGAAAGACTATAAAATTCACATGTATTTCTACTCCCTCTGCTGTGTGTATCCAAGGATATCATGGTGAGTTGGTACCTAGGTGCTAGAGTGCTGAGAAGGGTGTGCTTCTGCCTGTGTGGTTTCTGTGAGGGTGAGCTCTTTATCTTGGGAGCATGTCATGTCTGGGATTGGTGCTACAAAGGTGTAGGAGGGAACTCTTGTCCACTCCAAGGAGGCATACCAAGAGGAAAGGGAGGAGTCTATTACCTATGTGCTTGTGGCATGGTCTGCTGCCTCTCTATGGTGGTGGTGCATGCTCACTTGTACTGCTGCTCTTCACTTGTGTTGCACCACTTTAGGCACTATGTGACGTTTACGGACCCACACAGTGACCAGAGTCAATGAAGTGATCTAAACCATAGCCATCAAAGAAAACTGTTATTTTGCTGAAGGCTTTTTTTGGCTTAAGTGTGGTTCCCCACTTGAACCCACAGGCAGCTGTACCAGCCCAAGTGGGTTTTTTGAGCAGAGAGAGGAATGAATGGAATGGGAGGGCTTGGAGGATGCCTGAACTTTTACTTGTGTGGGGAAAAAGCATGCCTTGCATCAGCCCAAAGGCTCCTGCATCCGGAGCAAGTGGCTCAAATACAATAGCTTTGGAAGCTGTTGACTTCAGGTGTGCCACAGAGGCTGTATGTAGCATGCAGGTATGTTGTCTGTCAAGTAGCAAATATGTAACTTGTATTGTATCCCCATTAAATTACATGCTGTTATAGTTATGAAAGCACTTTTATATTTAAAGTCATCTGAACTTTAATGGAAACAAGATTTCAATTACTCTTGTAATGATAAGGATGAAAGTTTTCTAGTTTATCTAGAAAAAGCCCTGTTCTTTAATGAGCCTCAGTAATTAAAAATACACTAGTCTATAAATGAATTTCTAATGAATAATCTATAGATTTAGCAGCTCTGTCTTCTTTCCCCATGTCCTTTATAAAAAGTTCTCAGTAAGCTACATGTTTCCCACTGTGTACTCACAGAATACGCTACTGTCTTGCCATATGGTTGCCTTCCTCTAGCAATTAATAGGATTGTATGCAAAGGCCCCTGAATATTTGGGGACTATATATTTGCTTGTGGTCTTGTCAGAACATGCAGCATTTCGATAGGCAATTTCTCACATTTATGTCCACTGAATAACAAGCTGCCCAAAAGGCAGCACAGGAACATAATTGTGCTGAACTTAAACAGGGCAATACGGTTTATACAATCTGAAAAGATGAAATTTAGAGTGGGAATATCTTTTCAAGCTTCTCAGGTCGTTTTCTAGAACTAGTTTTTATGGCTGGATGCATGTTGCATGCAGGCGCGTAATCAGTTTCTTGGCAAATGTATTTACTTGGCCGTTATTTACAGTCATTTTTCCCCCCTACATTATTTAAAAATGAATATGACCCCAAAGAAGTAAACTTGGGGGAGTCAAGTCACATTGATAGAGATGTAGTAAGGGAAGGAGGAGAAAGATTATGGAAACAATAATCAAAGGCCTTTATGTGAAAAAGTGGTTAAATAGCAGTGTATTGATGTTGCTAAGCAGTGTACCTTTACCCCACTTACATAAGCACTGAAGCATTTGAAGAGTATTTTAGATAATTTCTACACTGGTTTTTCATCAGAGATAAGACATACAGGCACCTTTTTGGAATAAATTTTTTTTCTGAATTATCATCTCTCTTGTGCTGCTGGAGCCTGCTTGCATCAGAGATGAGACATACAGGCACCTTTTTGGAATAATTTTTTTTTCTGAATTATCTCTCTTGTGCTGCTGGAGCCTGCTTGCATGACATTTGAAAGTGGCCATGCATGATTTCCCCTTCCTCTTTAGCTCTCATGGGCTATGGCAGAAGTAGTTCTGCACGGAGACCAAGCAACATTCAGAGGTTTGAGCTGCTCTGTGTTTTGGAGCATCACCTCCATGGTGTCTATGTGGGAATGTCTTTACGCTGACAGAGGAGAGATTGAGACGAGCTCTGAGGCAGAAGCTCTTCCCTGTGAGGGTGCTGAGGTCCTGGCACAGGGTGCCCAGAGAAGCTGTGGCTGCCCCATCCCTGGCAGTGCTCAAGGCCAGGGTGGACGCAGGGGCTTGGAGCAACCTGCTCTAGTGGAAGGGGTGCCTGCCCGTGGCCAGGGGTTAGAATTAGATGATCTCTAAGGTCCCTTCCAACCCAAAGCATTCAATGATTGTATGAAATGTGGCTTAGTTGCTTTAATGGAAATTGAAGAATCTTGGCCAGTTCCTGACTTTTGGGCAACTCAGAAGAAGCCTGTTGCTTGAAAACTATTTAGACTGTAAACTTGTGGAAGATGGAGCATGTCCTCTTCTGTATATACTACAGCATCTAGTAAAAAAGGACCTTTTTCTGCATGTCTCTCAGATAAGATTAAGGGTATCTTTTTGGATGGAGTTCGATCCTGCCAAAAGAAATGGGATGTGGGAAAGATGTATTGCACCTTTTGCACAGAAATCTTAGCAGCTCTGGGGACTTAATGAGTCAACAGAGCTGACATTCTGAGGAAGTCAGTCAGTATTTTAGTGCACCAGTATGATGGTGACTTGAAGGCTTGCTTACCTGCCATGGAATTCAGGATGCTGTTCAAACCTTATTTTCTTTAAGTACATCAGGAAGGGGAGGAAGAGAGAGGATGATGGCAACTAATCCTCTTGTGATGCTGGAGATGTTGATTTGACTAAATCTGTTAAGTTTCTATGGCTCTGCCTGGAAAGTGGCTTAGGGCAAGGGATTACAGTGCTTGTAACAACTATCAGATGCAGAGATGTAATGGACTGCCACTGGGTCCTCGCCTTAGCTTCTCCTAAGGTCATGTCAGCATGTGTCTGCTTTATGTGCATACCTTGATTCCAGGATACCTCCTAAGCATCTTGGGGGAAGAGTTCTTCCCACACGTCCAGCTTAATTCTGAAAGGTCAGTGTCTGTATTTTTATTCTCCACCTCCCCTTCACCCTGATGGGAATACGACTATGTCATACTGGACTATGCCCTGTGAACATCAGATAGTTTTGAGCAGATACAGAGGATGCCAGGCTTATTTCTGTCTACAAACCTGTTGAATCTATGTCAGAAAATTTGGCTAGGGGTTTTAAAACAGAAAATGCAGCTGTTGCTCTGTTGTTGCTGTTACAGATGCTTATATGATCTGACAGTGTTAATGAGTGGGTAACATCAGCTAAGTCTAAAAAGCTATTGCACAGAGAGAATCCCTTAAATTTCATGGGCACATTTTCCTTTTTTAGCTACTCTGAGGAAAGAAACATACTTACGTTAGAGTAACTCAAATTGAGCAGCTTGTGTCTCTGTCCCATTAGGTTATGTGTCTTTAGGTAAAATGAACAGTGACTGGGCTGGACCTGGACTGGAATGCTGCAGTGCTCCAGGAAAGGTTAATATAAATGTATCCTGTGGTACAGGAATATCAAACAGTAAATGAGCAAATAGGAGCTGTATTAATACATTTTGTGCCTTTCCGTTTGGCATGTGAGTGGTGGGGAGGTGTCGGCCCCCCTTCTATAGTGGTTAATTATGTTTCTCACATGACATTTCCCTCTCCTTGACATATCCCATCATTCGCATCAGTGATGATTGTCACCAGCCCCGCCGGCATCTCCTGTGCTTGTTTGGAAGATGAAGCCATTTGTTTAGGGGGAAAAAAAATCCCAGTGGTGTTGTTTTTTTTCTGCTGTCCTAATTTTCTCACCACCTTTGTTGAGATGCTCTCTGAGGTTTTTATCCTCATAAACAAGTTTATTCTCCAGATAGGCTTTTCCCAGCTGTCCCAGCCCTATTAGTTACCTTGGTTTCCATGTGTCTGTTACCTGTGAGAGGAGTGTGTTTGACACACTCTTTTTCCTAACTTGAGAATTCTCATAACTAGAGAAATCTATTTTCCTAACTAGAGAAATGTATTTTATGTTCCACACTTAACAGAATACAGCTGTTCTGTGTATCGAGTTTGAGGTGGTGAAGTTTTTCAAGTAGGCATTCTCTACATGTCTAAGTGTCCAAACAGAAATATTCTGTGTACATAATGTATTAAAAAATGACACCAGCTTTTTGTCTTCTGGAGGACAAGGCAGCTTTTATCAATTTAAAGGCCTCGCAAGGAAATGAAACAATACAATTGTGCTGGTTTATTTTTGTTGCTGCTATTATACCAGTATCCCGTTTAAATTGTTTTACTTCAGAATAAGAATCCACATGGAGGTAACAGCAGTCTTAGAAGCTATTCCAGGAACTAGTCCAACAGAAATGAGTGCTGAGCAGCTTCCTAGGATGATGCTGACCTTTGGGTCTCGTACAGGGGTAGCCCATCTGCCTAATCTTCCTCTGTCAAGTCTCATAGGAATGGGATTAACACAGTGACTTGCAGGAGAGTGCTGCCTCCTTTCTGTTACTTCAACGTGAACATTGCTGAAAGTTGCCCAGATAAAGAGTCTCTGCCTTTGTTTTTATTAATGAAAGTAATTTTCCTATAATGTTGCCAAACTATGTTAAAAAGTTGTTTCACCTTTACTTAGGCACTGCAGTGCCAGCAGATGTCCAGTTTCTGCCTCTAATCGCTTTTAAATAACCAGCTCCCACCTTGTTAAATATTCCAGGAGATTTGAAGCTTCATGGTGTTTTTACCTCACAAGTCAGGGTTGAAACTTGGCCAAGCAATGGAAAATTAGATTTAAGTTTGGGAAAAGGCTAATAGCAGGGTTCTTTGTGCTCCTTATGCTATGCATTCCATTTTTGTTTGAGCAGGGATGGGACATTATGCAGAATCGTTTAGGTTGAGATTGAGAAGCTGTGGAAGGAGGGTCAGGGAGACCTGGGAAGGAGAGCAGCAGTGTGGTGAGTACTGTATGGGGCACTCAGCATAGAAAGCATTAGACCTGTCACTGTACCTGGTTGACTTCTGAATTAGCAGTAGTCTCGTGGGGACAGAAGACTTGGGCATTAAGGTGAGCTGCTCAGTGCAACACGGTGATGAATGCTTGATGGCAGTTATTGATTCAGGTCTCAGAAACTGGTGTATATATTGGATTTCAGAGGTGATGTGTTGGGCTGTTGGGAGAGGAGCAGACAGTTTCTGCTCTCCCCCTGACAAGTGGATTCAGTCATAAGACCAGCAATTGCAAGGCATTAAGCTTGAATGGATCTAACTGCCTGGGGCAATTAGGGTGGTGCTCTTCTGTTTGTCAGAGTAGGGAAAAACTCTTCTGAGGTTAAAAAAGCAGAACAAAGCAGAACTTAAAACCATTTAGGTCTTTGCCCTTTCCAAAGGCGCTGCTGAAAAGTACAGTAAAGGAAGATGAGGGAATGTCATATATTTATATGTGTGTGTATGAGGGGCTGTCATATATATATATCTGTAGATGAGGGCATGTCGTACATATATATATATATATATATTTATGTGGGTATGTATGTATAAAAATATATGTATTTGTGGGGGGATTGGCAGAGGGGAACTTGAAAAGGTTGCTACTCTTGGAAGCTGGTACTGGATCCCATCCCTTGGATAGCTAAACTGATACCAGGCGAGCTCCCAGCGTATCGCTAAAGAAAATGCTGCTGAGAAAGTCTGTGTCTGAAAAGTCTCTTGTGCCAAAGTGTAAGATACGTGAGATGCTGCATAGCTTTTGTTAATTATTCTTAGTTAAAGAGAAATGTTCCAAGAGTGCTTTTAGTCTGCCTGACCTTGGACTCAGGTTCCCAAAGGATCTGTGCAACTAGTCAAAACCCTATTGAACCTACATGGTGGTAAGTGGCTCAGAGTATATCAGGGCAGTATACTTTGGACATGTTCTAAAAATGAGTTACAATTAACCTGGAACTTTGCAAGCAGGTACCAGGATAGCAATGTTGCCCCTGGCTGTAATATATTGGTGGCCTCAGGGACTCAAGATTTAGGTAATGAAAAACCCTCCCCTGTTTCTTCATTTGACATTAAATGCACAGTCCTCTAAGACCTTTGAAAAGAAGACTGCAAAGTATGGTAGATGCAAAGGCAGAGGGGATGTAGGTATAGGAGGAACCCCCAGCTGCTCTTGCAGTCTTTTATGACATTTTACGTAAGGTGGCACAGCAGTGAAATACCATTCAACAGCAGTAAACTTTAACTGAGGTATTCCAATGGTTTGGGGAATTCCTCTCTAACTGGTGTAAGTCTGTAGATTCAGAGGGGTTATTCTGATTCAAAGTCGTGCAGTGTAGGAAAAGCTCTGGTCCTCTATTTCCTTAGAGCTCTACTTATCAGGGCACTTAAGGATGAAATCACATCCTTGTTGAAGTCAATGACAAAGCTCCCGCTTACTTTGACAGAGTCAGATTTCATCCATTGCAAATTGCTGAACATTATAGAATTCAGTCAGATGTAATCAAAGTATAAATGCAAATTGGTATCATCATAATGTAGCAAATACAGGGGGAGTATCTTGTGAGTGGTGGTGTGAAAGACACATCTGTGCATATTTTTAACGCACCTATGCCGTGATGAACGGATTTAGATACTATGTCATTACGATCACAGGGGAGATACATTTGCACTGTCATTGACTGATTGCTTCTGTTTATTCCTTCTTCTTTCATAGTAAGAAATCTAGGGATTATGATGGACAAGGCAAAATAAATAATCTAGCTGTTTGTGCTGTGGTTTCAGATGATGGGGACCTTCTCCCCATAGCTTGAATGTCAACTGCACACAAGTGGTAAGAGGCAGTGGAGTTTCATCCTTTTGAGAAACCAAGGGAGGGGAAAAAAGTACCTAGCTGTTATCAGGGAGTTACTGTGATGGCAAAATTGCCGAGTGCTGATTAAGTACTGGCTGCTTCAGAGCCCTGTGTAGATCTTCTCAAATCAGTGTTATATTGGAGAGTGTTTTAAGGTGATTTCTTAAAACACAGGAAATACTTCCTGAAGCTTTTGAAAACTCAATCAGATTTTCACAACACTTTCCAAAGGAAAAACTTCTCAGGACAGTGAGAGTGCTGATGATGGGATTTAGGTTATTTACGTGGTACAATCAGTCAATTCACTGATTAAACTGTTCTTGAACCCTTAAGATAATCACAAGTTAAACCTCAGAACTGTTATTTTAAAACTCAGCCTTCAAAAACATTGAGGGGGAAGACTACCTCTTCCAAGTTAACTGAGTCAGCGTGGGAACCTTTGTTATCCAACATGATTCATTTTAGGGAGTGAATCAGGGCTAGAGTGTTCAAGAGGGGAAATCAAAACAGGGCTAGAGTGTTGAAGAGGGGGAATCAGAATAGGGTTGGGTGTTGAAGAGGGGTGGAAAAGTATCCTAATTTAGCTTCCAAGCAACAATTTTAACTCGAAAGCTAGTTCTTTCTTCTCCTTCCCTGTTAATATAATGGGACAAAGCAGAGGATAAGCTAGTTGGCAGAGCTGGAGACAAGTTGGACAGTGATGAGATAGGTTTGGAAATAGTTGTGCAGAGTTGCGTAACTGTCAAGTACTGTAAGGAAATGGGATCAGCATGTTTCTTTAGTGGGAAACAGTAAGCCTGCATGGGTTATGAGGAGCAGCACAGGTGGGGTTTGCAGGCAGTTCTAGATACAATGAGCTATATATTTATGGTCTGTTATTTAGGAAGTTTTGATTAACAGCTCTCCGTGAGGTTTCGGAGTCTGTTCAGCGTTTCTGTCATCAAGTATTTTGGGAATGAGAAGAATGTTCCTGCTGTTAAGGCAGCCATAAAAGAATATGTAAATTTAGTATTTCTGATAGAATGGTGAGTCTTCTCACCTAGGGTTTTGAATTAAAATTTCTCCATGGATGTGTGCTGTGGTCAAAGGAGAAAAAGCCTTGTAAGACTTTTGAGAAACGGCTAATATATCATGCTGATGCCTGTTAGAGTGTGACATGAGATTCCTTTTATGCTGTATCACCGTGACTAGAGGTGTTCCCTTCCTTTGTAGTGGTAGTTGGAGCTAACCAGGAGATACGAGCTTATGTCTCATTTCTGTTATGTAAATCCTAAGTGCTACTGTGGGGCTTTTAATAGTTAACTGCATTGATATCAACATATTAAGCTGCAGGGTGGCCGTAGGTATTGTAAGTGATCATAATAATAAACTTCAAACTATTTCATAGGAGTGTACCTACACCAGCAGGATGGGGAGTGGGGAGGAGGAGAAGAAGGCAGGCAGTCTTTTTTCCTGGGCTTCTAATAAAACTTGTGTAATTGAATATATGTACTAAATGAGAGCAGCTTCTAACAAGAGTAGAGGAGCGGAATGACAACTGGGGCTATGCGCTTCAACCTTAAAACCAGGAACAAGGGCAGTAAACATACCTGGTATGAGCAATGTTCTTTGGGAACAAAAAAAAGTATGGTTGTGATTCCTGTAGCACTGTATCATGTCCTTTCTTTGTCCTTAATCAGCTGCAGCAGAGGCTTGGAGTTCAATACATATTGACTTAGAACATATGCTGGAGTCTGAACTACTTGGGTTTCAAAACTCCAGTTGTCAGGAGCAGCATACAAATCTGGGTTAAGCTATCTGTTCTTTTAATGTTACTTCTGCAGTGTAGTCACACGTTTAATTCTAACATATTAAACTCTGAGGTGTTTAAAAATCCATGCATCCCTACCACAGAGCAGCTTGTTGGAAGAGCAAGCATATAACTCATTACAGAACTCTGATTGCCTTTAGTTCAGCATTGCCTGTGTCCATTAATCTCAGTAACATTATATACACATAATATATTGATAAAATGTTAATGACCTAACTTAATGCCAATAAAAGCAGGAAATGAGAGTGTAGGAGTTCAAAGTGTAGCACCCTTAGCCTTCACTCTTTCTGGTTGGTTTATTTGTTTGCTTACTGATTATTTTTTTAACCCTCCCCCTGCATTGCACCAGACTGTACGCAAAAGCACACATTGTGCCCAGATTCTAAACTAGCTATTCACACATCAGAGGATGAGAAATGTCCTCGGACTGGCCAGTGCACAAATGTTTTCATATTCAGATCTCCTTTGCCAATTTGTGCTGTTCTTTGGGCACCTTCTGTGCATGCTGCTTGTTGCATGGTGGTTTGAGCCAACAATCAGTGCCTGCCCTGCCCCTGTTGGCAATCAGGGACTGAGTTGTCTCATAGCATGCCAATCACTTACTCCTTTATTTAAATGGCAGCTGGTAGCTTAACAGGTTTTCCACTGGGAGTAAGAGCATACTAGGTTGAGTGGTCTCACTTGGAGCCTCTCAGAATATCTATACTTATTATTGGGGAAAACAACAGCAAACACTTCCATATTGCTGCTGAGCCAAACTTTGCTGCTGGTACCTACACAGAGCTGTGAAACCCGATGGATTTCTGTAGCTGGAACACAAAGAAAAATGCAGCCTGAAGAGGTATTAAGGCTCCCAAGTATTTCAATTAAAACTTAAATCTGACTGCAACGCATCAAGTGGACAGAGGAGAAACAGAGCAACAAAAATCAATATAAAAAATAGCTCATGCTAATGACATTTAACAGTCCTACCCTGCGGTGTGTTCTTGTCCAGGGAGGAGGCAAGTGTATCAGCTGTTGAAGTCTTACATAAAGTGTGAAATGAAGAATGTGTGCTGGAGGGCATCTATGTAAATACCATAATATGTTTTAATTTTTTCCCCTCCTAATTAAACCAAATGAAGCTTATGGTGATGCTCATGGGATTTTCTTCTGGAGGAGAGGGAAAAATGAACTGCATCTTAGATTCTGTATGTTGAAGGTTAATTCTAATAAATCAGAAAGCAAGGATCTTGTATTAGAAAAGTATTTTCTGCACTCACCCAATTAAATGTTAGAAGCTGGATAATGGAATAATTGTAGTTAATCAATTGCTACGAAGTCACAATAGCTTGAGTACAACTAAGACTCCAAGGCAGTAAAATGCTGGTGGTAAAATAATAAAACCATTATTTCAATAATAATCTCAAGTTAATTAGAATAAAGCAGTGCAGCATACTTTTAATACTAGACAAAAACAATTAGCATAGTACTTAGTAACAACAATACCCTTATTATCTGAAAGACAAAATAGGATTAATACAGCAGTAAAGCATTGAAACCATATGTCAACAAGAGAACACAGAGGAAAAATAACTTTGCCAATAGCCCAAGACCCAACTCAAGTGATGGAAACTTCCATCTCCAAGGAAGGGAAAGCTTGGTTGTAGCAGATGTATGGTTGAGTTTTTTAATACAAATGTGGTCTTTTCCCTGTGCCAAATGTTTGTTTGTGTGGATTCGTTCTTCACAAAATGTCTTGAGTCTGTTCTGATTATTCCTCCCTCTTTTTTTTTATTTCTCTTGGCAAGATTGAGGGATGATATATCCCCACATGCCTGCCTGAGTACATAATAACTAAAAGTTAAGGCTAGAGGGATTACTTAAATCATGGTCTGACCTCCTGCAAAGCACAGACCAGAGAACTCTGCCCCATTACTCCTGTATTATCAGGCTGACATTTGAAGCAGATGTGTGTTGTAGATGCCTCAAGTTTCAGGACTCCTTTACAGCATGTGGCAGTCAGTATTCTGACCCCATCACTTCTTAATGATAGGGCGAAAAGCTGTGCTATATTTTGTCGCAGTTGGCCTGATAGAGATCTGGAAGGCTCAGAATCCATTTAGCATTCAAACCACGCCTCGTCCTTACGGCTACAGCAAGCTTTCCATGGGGACGTGTGAACATGGTCTTTTGACTTGCAGAGAACAGTCAAGAACAAAACGCTCATTTTGTTCTAAAAAAATCTTTATAATTGCTTTCAAGATGATCCACAGAACACGATGGTATTGTCACTTTGGTGCTGCTGTTCCCTGTGGGCTCTGGGTCCTTGTTACGTGTTCAGGGTTTGAGGTGGAGCAATCTCCTGCTCACCCTTACCTGCACTGTTACTCATGAGGTAAATGAGGTACTCCTCCATGAGGGAAAACAATGACTAGCAGTAGGTTTTGTATTAGTTAAGTCCTCTAAGCTTCACTGCCTTGCTGCCTCTGGCTTGCGTTTAGTTTCAGGCTAATCTCGGCTCAAAAAGCTGGTCAGCCTGGCTCTTCACCCTCCTTTGGAAATGTTAGGAAGGATGCAAAGTGCGTGCTTAATTATGTCCAGGCCCTACCCTTGCAGGATGGGGTGATTTGAAATGCACATTCTTTTTTGTTTTTATGCTGAAATCTGTTACTTGGCTATTCTGGAATAGCCCAGGGGAGAGGCTTTCTGCCTGTGCTGCCTGACCCTGTGCTCACCAAAGGCAATGGTGAAGGTCCTTTTGGCATGAAGGGGTGGAAGGTGCCCTTGGCTTCCTTGCTGGGACACCCAACGGATGCTGACCAATACTGCTCATGACCCAGTGTTGTGTGGGTACCATCTCATGGTAAAGGCTGTCAGCTGGGGGTGGACCCGGGCAAATTCTGAAATGGTGACCTAGATGGGGGAAGCCTTGAAGAGCTGTGGTGTGGAGAAGAGATGAAGACATGGCATAGGGAAACTGGGAACATGTAGATCTTGTAACTTGCAGGCTGCTGCTCATCATGGTGTAAATCAGGAGTGTTGGATGTCTGTGAGCTAGATACAACTCTTTGAAAGTCTTGGTCTTTTTGCCTTCTGTATGTGTTTTACAGAGAAATATACATGCTTGTGTTCTGACAGATTTGTTCATTATTGCTGGTAAAGGAAAGGCAGTGGTTCTGGAGAAACTTGGCTTTTTCAGAGAAATACCAAGCATTCCAGCATAGCTACAGATATCTGGGTTATATCTGCCACGTTGCAATAATATTTTGCAATTTAAGCCCCAAGACATAAATTCAGGAACTGCAGCATAGTCAATAAACTAAAAAATTGCTTGGTGTGGATAATTATGGCACTGATCTTACATTACATTTTAACCTACATGAGACCCTGCTGACTTGACAATGTTAGTCACTTCCTTTTCTTGTAATGTATCATACTAGCCAAAAAAAAAAGGGCCATGGATCTGTTCCACTGTGTGTATTCCTGTTTTACAGTATGGTTATTTCATAACTACTAACCAGTCGTATCCTGAAAGATCCAGGAGATGCACTGTAGCAGGAAATATTCTAAAAGCATAACTTTAATTTATTAGAATGGGATCTTAGCATTTTATTCCTCTTATCATTTATGATTTTGTTGCGAGTTGTGTGTTCCTCTGGGTTCTGTCACTGGGGCTAACAGCTGACATTTGGCTGGGGAATGTGGGGTGGTGGAGAAGGTTAGGAAACTTCCCCCTTGTCTGTCATGACAGTTTCCTATTTGATCTAGATAAAATAAGGATCCTAATGAGATGTCCTATGAATAATTTGTAGCATTTTGCCTCCTGTTAATTATAACTGACTGTCTGGGGAATCGGTAAGAGAGGGCAAAGTCTCACATAAAATCAAGCATTTGAAAGAAATCAAAATATATAAGCTAATTCCCACAAACGTATCTCGGAGAGAGAGGCATCTCCCAAAGGCCCTTTACACGACGGGAAAGCTCTTACTTTCAGCAACATCCTAATGTCTTTGTGTTGCTTGAGATTTTCATGATGCTGTCAGCTGCTGCAGACATATGGCTCCAATTGATTTGTCCTGACAATAACAGTTACCAGCACTCGTTTCTCCACACTCAGAATGAGGCACATCTGTTATAAATTTGTTGACTGTCAAGGACCAGTAAAGACCTATCTGAAAAACATCCTTTTTTTGTCTTGTGCTTCCCCCACTCTCTCTGCCCCCTCTTCAGCATGGCTGTGACCTGCTCTCCAGGACCATGGCTGTTTAAAGGTCATTTCCATGGTATGGTGTATATCATGGGCATTGATTTTGATCAAGAATTTATTGCAGTGACTAAATAATTCCTGAGCACACTTGCTCATTTTATGCTGGGAATTCTCAGTTGCTCAGAAGGGGGTTTTGAGGGCTGCTTTGGGTTTCTACTTGGAGACAGTAGCTCTGCCCCTTAGTGCCATTTCAGGCTGTAGGTGATTATTTTAGTGTGTACTTCTGCCCTTGAATAGCAGAGATTTATTTTATTTTGAGTCTGGACTAGAAGATTCCTGTAAACTAGCGGGGACTTACAGCAGGAAAAAGAAAAGGCAGAATCTTTTATGGTATGGCAAATACACAGAGAAATGTTTGTCCTGCTTGCAGGCGAGTGTTACACAAGCACATACAGCATAAGGTTATCCCTCTGCCATGCAAACCCCCTTTGTTTCGTGTGCCTTTTCCATCAGTTTCTTCTGTGGCTGACTATCTGGATGCACTTTCTGACCTAGTGCAGTCTGAACTTCTGTTGTCACCTTGTGTTTAACTTTTGAAGGACAAATTGGTGCAATTGCCTGGGTGGAATATTCCACTGGCATTAAGGTCTGATCCTGCATTTTAATTCTAATTTGGCTGATAGCCATCAGATGGTACTGAGGAATGATTGCTCCTCTCTGCACCTCTCTTTTTCCAGTGCTGAGCACCTTTGCAAAATGCTGCGGTATCTAACATTGTACAGGACTAGCTAAGAGCAGTTTTATTTAGCTGAGATAGAAAACCTCCATGACTTGGTGGTAGCAAGGAAACGAGACTTTGTACTTTGTGAGAGGTGTGTGGAATACAGCAATGCTTAATGATTTCAGCAGAAGTCTGGGCCAAGTCCTGGAGTGCTATGTTGGACTGCTTTTTGGGTTCACCTTTGGTGACCAAACTCTGTGGCCGCCTCCTACTAGTTCCCACTCTGTAAACTCCAATGTGTTCCCATTGCTCTCATCCACCGGAGTCAGGAAATGTAAATATCTCGCAGATAAGGGAAGTTTACCTTCTCCTCTGGTGGCACTGCAGCAAGACATGCCTTCTGGGTGGAAGAGGGAGTGGGTGGACAGGCACTGTGCAGGTATTTGCTTCTCCTTTGCCTGGCTTGACTCAATGGAAGATGAATTCTGTTGCCTTGCTGTGTACTTCCTGGCATAAGGATGACTATGGTGATACAACGCAATAGGCTTTACCTGTTATCCTCTACTTCAGCAGG
>NW_009937740.1:73193-79102 GCF_000696875.1 Nestor notabilis
AGGAACGTGCATCTCGTCTCAGGACCTTTCCCCTTAGACTACACCAAGATGATAGTTTTGGCTCTCTGGTATCTGTAAGACTTAATGAAGTTTAGTGTTGCCTTTTTGTTGAGTTTGCATAAAAATGGTAAAGTTTCCTCTCCTGCTTCTCATTCAATAGCTGAAGCTGGGATTCATAATACTGCAAGGGAAATATTAATTTAGAAGAAAAATCCTTTTCCTTCACTTGAAATTAAATTTCAAATGAAGGAAGACATTTCTGTTCCTCCCGTGGTAATCTTTCTTTTGTTTTTAATACAATGTATTATAACATCATAAATAGAAATGTAATCTTATTAAAAGACATGCAGCAAGTGCTACTTTATTAGAAACTTTTTAAAAGGAATAATTTACCAAGTTGAAATATTAATGCAGCTGGCTGGAAATTGCTGATTTTTTTTTACTAGGGCACAGTCATTTTTTAAAAAAAGCAAATTAAAGTAGATATATTTTAAAGTAGTCACATTTCTGATAGCGCCAACCTTTTACTTGCATATTCTGGCACCACAATATACTTAAAATATGTATTTTTAAAAAAGTTCTTAAAAACTCATTCAAATGTAAATAAAATAATTAAAAATAGTCTTTCTGTTCCCTTTCCCCCCAGTGATTTTAATTTGCAGTGTTTGTAAGTCTGGAGTAGGAACAAAATGATCTTTAAAAGTCTCAATTTGACTGTCACTTGACTTTTATATGGTCCAAATAAACCTACACCAACTAAGGAAGGCTCTTGCCTGAGAATGACATAGTGTGTGTGTAACACCTTCTCACTTACCTAATTCTAAGGGCCATGAATGCAGTGTGCTGCATCAGACCTCAGTGGCAATTAAGGACTTGCAGCTCTTCCAAGGATTTCTTTCCTCCTAAATTGACATGTTCCTCACTGCAACCTGAGAAACTCCTTTTTCCTTTCCATACCCACACAGAAAATAATGAGTAGTTATTGATTACATGTTGCTTAATGGGCTCTAATAAATTTACACTTACAATAAAATGTGTTTCCAGATTAATGAGGGCTGTGTTCCTTTGCAGTTAACACAGCTCTGCTGCAGTGGAGTGGCTAGAAATTGCAGAAGTAGCCTCATGCTCTGTCTTTTTTTGTTCTTATAATATTTAGACTTACATGAGTGGGTTACTGACAAGAAAGTAATTGGTGCCATCACAAATTCATGATGGGTACTCGGCAATTACTCTGGCAGTCCTTGGCCCTGAGTGGAGTACCGGTCTACGCGATGTGTCTGTTACTCTTTGATTTGTCCTGTGTCTGGGCTCTCTCCTCCTGCCTGTCTCCAATCTGCTCTGGCAGTGCTCTTCTGCAGTTTTGGCTCTGTGTTGCCGACCCTTCTGCTCCAGCTACCTGGAGCCAGAAGAGGCTGTTATGTTCCTGTCCCAAAACATTCTATTTTTTGGACTGCCTGTGCCTTTGTCCTGCTGACCTGCCAGACCTGCTGCTGAATGTGTTCTTCAAGCCAGACCTTTCTCAGTGTAGCCAGGCTGTGTCTGAACATTTTGTGTTCTTTCTGCATGGCATCTATAAGAAATAATCCTCCTCCTCTTTCCAGCCTGCCACATACCTACCAAGGGGTTTGTCCTTGAGCACTCTGAATGATCGTTGCTGGTCTTGTGTCCATTTAGAAAGCTGCTGGGAAGACTGGTTTTCAAGCCTGTCCCTTTAAGTCTGGGACCTTTTTGTCTTGTACCAACCAATGTCACATTCCTTGAGGCTTGGTCTTATCCCACATGTCCTAATTCCAGCTGAGGCCTACTGGTCTATTGCTGCTGTTCAGTTCTGAAACCTCAGCCTCTTATGCCCCTTTTCTGTGCATTCTGTGGATTTGGGGGGTGAAAATGGGAATTGTTTGCTGTGATTTTTAGGCATGTTGGGTTTTGGACTCCCAGAATCCTGGCAAGTCCTAGTATCCATCTTAATAGGATAATGGCTAGACCCAGCTCTGCTGGAAGCTAGGCTTCTTGCAGTTTCTTGATATTCAGTAGATCTGCTTTAACTAACTCCTTATCTCATGTTTGTATCTTCTCCTTCCTTTTAGAGCAGTGCAGTAGTGAGGGGGTTGTGCTCCATGTGGACAAAGATGGTCTTTGTATACACTGTATTAAGATGGGTAACATCGTTTGCCAAATGTACTCTACATCAGTCTTTATTTTCCTGCAGCTTTAAATCTGATCACATACAGTGGATGATATTTTACTAATCACAGTTAACTTTTTTCTATAGCTATTTAAAGGCCTGTGCTCAAACCGGATTTGGTTGTCAGTTGGCAAGTCGCTTGAGTCTATAGATACCGCTTTGTAATACATCAGTTGTTCATCAGAGAAAATTACAATGTCAAGAGTCCTCTTCCCCTCACCCCCCCGGAATGTTGATGCATGTTTTTTGAAGAAGTCATGAAAGGATTTAAATCCAAAGCTGAAAAGCCTGACTGGAACTGATTGCTTTGAGCTTCTTGTTTACAAAATACGAGTTGGGGGTTAAAAAGAGAAAGACAACAACATGATTTTTTCTTATTAATAGTCTTACTTTTGATTTCTCTAGCAAAGGCTGTGGTGTTTATGGGGAATGTAAAAAAAAAATAATAATAATAAAAGCAGATTTAATGAACGTCTTTTTCTTGAGGAGAAACTCATGTTTGATAGTCTGTGCAGTGTTGATAGAAGTTCTTTATAGTTGTGAGGTGCAGCTTTGCAGATTCCTGTGATGGATAGGGCAAATGCTGTCACAGAACAAGCACTGATATGCTGTCAATGGATAATACATTTGTAATTTTAAAAGTAATTTCCTTATTATAATGTATTTTAAAATTGTTTAGCGTTAGATAGAATATCTGTTGTGATATTAATATCTCCTTTCTGTGCACAAGCTAGAACATAGGATATTGCCATGAAGAAATCTGTTAAGCATTGCATGGAAAGATGAATCTGTGTTTTAACACTGACACCAGCTATAGGGGAGATGGGATATTGTTACAGTTCACAGTAAAAGCATAAAAGAAGCATAAAATATGGAAATAGCAACTGTGGAACACATGCACACACTCTGGAATTAACTTGCCTGGGGGGAGTTATTTTCTTGAGTAATTAAACTTTCTGTGGGTATTGAGGATCATTCTGGGGCTTTCAGAGTCAAGTGGGGACTAAGTACAAAGCTGTGTTGTAATTAAATAGCCAAGCCAATCTGCTTGGGAAGTGAGAAACCTGCAGCAGTCAACAACCTTGCTTTCTGCAGGTGGGCTGAAGTGTATGAGGATTCTTACGATCCATCTTCCACAGCACAGTGCTTTTGTTGTGTAATTTAAGTGCTTGTAGTGGCTGTAGGATTAGTGACACTGGAAGCTGAGGAATGTTGCAAAGTGGTTGAGGATGGAATAGGAGGGGAGTGAGTTTCTGTGCCTGAGCCTTGCTGAGAAGTGGTGCTCTAGAGGAAGTGAAAGCTTGGGCACTGAGTGCGCATCTCCCCAGCTTCCTTCTACCCTGCCAGAGCTGACTTCACTCTTGCTGGCCTGGCAGTGTGGGACTGTTCAAATGGCTCAGGGAGGCTGTTTGCCTCCCTACTGATAATCACTTAAGCTGTGGTCTCTCTGCTCAGCCAGAGCTGATCTGCCACTCAAGCAAAGCATGAGTTGTTCCCAGCACTTGTATGCACTGAGCATCTCCTCTCAAACCTGCCCCTTGCCTAAAAGATGCTGTGTAGTTGAGCTCTCACCATGCCTGCCACGAGGTGAAAGCATCTCTTTTGTTCCTTATGGAGCTCTTCATCTCCTCCTCGTTCACTCTTGTGCTGTGAGAGCACTTCTTGTCTGAAGATCAACACTTCTGAGTGCTCTAAAATCTAACTCTTTATGAGGCTTGTTATGAAAATTGATGTGTGAAATAAGGAGGTGGGGAGTGGAGTGGAGCATTTGAGACTTGAGAATATGAACATGGGTCATGCTGTCCAGGCCAGCACAGAGCAGGGCACAAGGTTGGTGTTAAAGATGCTTTGATTCATTCCACGTGTCATGTGTCATCCCCCATTGTCCCTCCCTCCCCTGCCCCAGGTCTTAGATTTTTGGTAAAAAATGGATTTTTTTCCTCTTTTTTTTTTTTTTTTTTTTTCCTTTTTCTTTTTTTTTTTCTTTTTTCTTTTGAGTAATGGGCCTCAAACAGCATGTGGCACTGCAGTGACAGTCTTGCCAAAGACTGTCTAAAACTGAGTTATTGCTTCCAGTATCTCTGTGCATGTGCCCCAGGATAGCAATTGCCTTTTTCTGCAGTGGTATTGCAGCATGAACTTTCATCTAATTCATTATCCACCCTAATGCTCAAGTCTTTCTGCATTACTGCTTTCTAAACAGCAGTCTCTCACTTCATTCCTGCACTGATTATTATTTCTCCCCAACTGCATAGCCTTACATCTATCTTCAGTGGAATGTCTCACTTACATCAGCCCATTTCGCTGAGCTTGCCAGACAGCTGAATATTTTTGAGGCATTCTTGCTTGCTTCTCCTCCTCTTGGTTTAGTATCATTTATATCTACTGATTGTGGCATTAGCTTTGTCCTCCAGATGGTTAAATTGGTTGCATAGGAAAGAACAGTGACCCTGTGCCTTTTCAGACCAAGCTGCATACCATCGCTGTGTGATTACGAAGTTGTGCACCAGTGCTGGCAATTTTTATCTATTTACTTCATCTGAGCTCTGTTACTGCTTTTTTTCTGTTCTTGCTGCCAAAGGCCTTAGTGCTTTTGCTCTTAGTAGTGTGAGGTTTTGTGTCAAGATCTTTATTGCATTCTCTGGAGACAAATGGCCAAGGAACCAAGTATTACTTTTGGATCTGAAACAGCACCAGACCCTCCTGCTGGGAAATACCCAGAAAACTTCTTGCCTGGGTGAAAAACTAATGGTGAACTGCAGAGCAAAGGTGGAAGTTTGACTCATTTTATAGATCAGCTCTATAGTATTTATAGTGTCTTTTTCCCTTTGAACAATGGAACTAACTTGGAAGGAAAAGAGAGAGTTCTCTAAATGGTAGGTCACGTTTTTGGGGCATATATCCCTGACTAACAACTTGTTTAGTCAGCACAAAAAAATCTCTATTTATCTCAGTTTCCACTTTAGATTTGTATTTTGGGAAATAAATGTGGATGAAACCCTTTGCTACAAAATCTGTATGTAACGCAAGCTGTCAGCATAAAAAAAGATGAAAAAAGCCTGTTTTGTCGATCAGAAGCCAAATTAAATACATTTTTACACAAATAAAAATGAATGCTTGTTTGCTTCGTTCTGCTCAGCTTTTAAGTTTGATCCTAAAATAATTTTGTGGATCTGGCTGGAATTTCTGTCACATGCTGGAGGCACTAAATCTGGCTACCTGAGCTCTACTGATCTGTTTCAGTGCAGACTGATACAAATCTCAAGTTATTTCTGCTCAATCCAGGGGAGCATGCTGGTTTATGCCCTTCCATCTTTCCTCCAGGAGACTGTGCAGCCTATAGATGGTGAGACCTGACTGCAAACTGAGAGGAAGATATGTCACAGTGGGACTAGAGCATTTCTCCTTTCTTTTCTTAAATAGTCCTTTATTGAGCTTTACACCTTCTGCATTAATTTGAGAGCCTGAACCAAATAACCAGGAAGAGATTCATGTGGCCTCGCTTTATTTCCCACAGTCAATAAATTGTTAAATGGGCCAAAGGACACGGGTTAAAAAAATCATTTTGTATAAAGAATGAGGGATTTTTATTAGCTGACAGAGCCCCTGTCTCTGAAGACTTTATAATGGGGCAAGTTTGATCTCATGCCATGCAGTGGGAGCAGCTCCATTGGCTTCATAAAGTGCCTCGCCGTTCTCCATGTGAATGAAATCGGCACCATGC
>NW_009937740.1:79133-96356 GCF_000696875.1 Nestor notabilis
TGCTGAATGAATGCTGGGCTTGCTGCTCCTTCTGTATTGGAGGCAGGTGAGTTTGAAGGGATGCACTGGAGAGAGGACTCCATGCAGTGTCGATGCTGAAATCTTCCCCAGGAGAGATCTGGCATGATCTTATGCAAGAACAGTCTCCAGAGGCAGACTGTTGCAGTTTAGCACAGAAGGCCCTGGTGTATAGTTATATGCTTGTCTTTAGTGATATAATGCGAAGGTGGCTTTAATGGGATGATGACATGAGTAAATGAAATTGAAGGCTACCTGTGGAGAAGGCTGTCTGGCAGGAGGGCAAGGGTGGACAAAAGTCATGCACAGAGCAGGTCTGCATCACAACATCCCTGCTATGTTTATTTGGATGAGTCTAGTAAATATTTTTTTTTACCAAGATACTTCCTGTTCTGTGATTTAGGGAAATCTGTTTTCAAAATGTAACAAGGCTGCGCTACAACAAATACTGGCAGCAGATACAGGCAAATTATTTCCTGAGCAGAGAGGTGGGACTGGTGGTTTTACATGAGTTTGAGTGGTTTTGTGAGTGTTCCTGGGTTTAGTGAAGTGAAATTGGTATGATGCTGCATTAAACGAGGAATTGAAAATACTCCGTTGAAGTCATGTTTATTTGCTGTTCAGAGGCTGCTCTTCTAACCCTGTGCATGCTTCAACCACCTGAGGATGAGAGAGGTGGTTGCAATCATGATGTTGCCAGTTGTAAAACCCTTAAGGTTTAGGTACATGGAATAAGGCAAGAAGTGAAATAAAGCCCCTTTTGCCATAGCCAGTTCATTGTACATACAAGTTTGCACTATACAGGCATAAAACCATGCCATGAATGAAAGGACTAAGATGGCCCCTTCTCAGTGTGCCTGTGCCGATAGATTCAGGTCTCTTCTGCACAAATACAGTGTGGTGCTTCTTGATTCCAGCTTGTTCCAAGCTTGACTTCAAGCCTTCCCTTAGGGAAACAGTGCACAGACATTGGAGCTGGCTGTGTGAACAGCTGTTTTACCCTCATAACTGGGTTATTGCCATGGTTCACTCTGACCAGGTTACCCTAGATATTGGAGAACTGAGCTTACCTGTTTTCTCCCTAATAGCTGCTGTGATTCAGTCAGCACTGGCTGGGAGAGCATCAGCTTTCTGCGAAGGTCAGCCTTGCTTATGAACCTCTGGCTCTGAAGTTTTATTTCTGTGTCTGCATCATGCATTGTTATGAATAAAATTCGGAGGTGGCATGACCCTTGTGAAGTACAGCGTGGAGAGGTGATGAACAAGGATGAGGATTCCTCCTTTTAAGAAATGCAGATAATCATGGGTAACAGAACTCTGAGTGACTGTGAAGGATGCACAGACCAAGAGTTTTCAAGGTTACAGAGTTTTCAGGTGCTCCCAGTTATTTTTCTGTCTGACTACCCAAATCAGAAGTCCAGTTTTCACCATGTAATGTTCATTAGTCTTCTTTAAAGTGTCTCAACTTTGAAGCCTAGAATGCCACTCTTCTTGAAAAGTTTATCTTAAAGGTAAATGAAGTCTATTACTGGATGCAGGGAAGAGTCAGGGAACAGTTCAGTAGGATAAAGATTTTTTTGTGGGTTTGGATCAAACACAGCTGGGTTTGATGTGTTTGCAGTGCTTAGTGATGGGGGATGGGTGTTTCTGGAGCTGGGGTCCTCAAACTTGTTTTCTGCAGCTGTCACCATCACATGCTGTTTGCAGCGTGACATGAACTGCAGCCCCTCCATCCTGAAGGAAAAGTGCAGTTGTCTGAGCTGCTTTTTTCTGTTCAGCGTTTCTGCATTTTCCCAGTGGAAAAAATAACAGATTGGGGTGATTTTTGTTTCTTTTTTCATGTCTTGCTCACCCACAGGTAGATTTGAGCTCATTTACTGCAGTCTGAGAACCCTTAGCCTAAGGGTATTCCCCAAGTGCTCTGGCAGAAATTCTGCTACAGGGCATCCTTGTCCTGGAAGGGGTGATGTTGCAGTTGGTTTAATTTGTGTTTATCTTGAGATGGAAATCATTGGCACTGTTGGTTATCTGGCTGACTTTGCTTATTCCTAGCAGGAGCACTGCAGGTGATGCCAGTTGACTTCAGCGGTCCAAATTCACCAGCTATCTGTCATATCTTGCACAGCTGATGCTAGCAGAGTGTAAGCCATGAAAACACAAAATCAAGCCCTTTCTAATCATCCAGCAGCATCTGTCTGTTCTTGGCCTCCCAAGCTTCTGTTTCTGAGTCCCCTTGATGGAGCATCATTAATGCAACTTGAAGTTGCCTCACTGTCTTGCTAACGAGCTTTGCTAACCTTGCTTATGAAGCCAGGCAGGCTGAGAGAAGGATCCATGGGACGTCATGACTGAGGAAACTGGTTTGCTTTTCCTTGGGAGGGCATCTGCTCTGCTGGAGAATGGCTGGTAGCACTAGGAATTGCGGTACACTTGTGTGTCCTTGTTCTGGGTTGCCATAAGGATTGTTCTGAACTAGGAGACTTTCCTGTCACCCTTAAACTCCATCCTTTGTAATGTAAGGAAAGGACTGCACTGCAGATCTGTTTCCTGTTGCTTGTCTACATCAGCTCTAGTGCTTTGGGACTTGCTTTGTGTTGATGCATTGGAATAATAGAAAATCTCATTTCACTTAACTCACTGGCTTTGAACTCAACAGGTTACCAAGGGTTAATGCACCTAGTGACTGGAGTGTTCATGTCTGGGATAAGGGTTTTTAATTCCACTAGTTAATTTAATATCTGCAGTTTGACAGTATGTTCCCTGGACTATATTTCAGCTTCAAATTGCAGTCTGCTGGTTAGTTCCTGTAAAGGCCTGCTGTGCTCTGCATCTATGTTCTTGTTCTTAGGATTTGCAGTGTTTCCACATAATCTGTTGGACATGTGAACCACAGAGAATGGATGGGGTGGGAAGTCCCTATGTCATTTTTAGGAATAGACCTGTGGAATTAAAGGGTTGCCTGAGTGACCGTCATCTGGGAAAGGGATATATGTATCTTGGCAGATGAAGCATCTGGGTGTCTGTTATTTCTCTTAGTTAGGAGAAACTTATTTGTAACTCCCATATTACAGTAATGGAAAGCTGTGAAAATTGCATGTGCATTCATAGGAGAATAGATTTTTGTCTTTTATCTGATAATCAGAAGAAATCTCTGCAGCATAATCAAAGGAAGAAGTCTCATTCAGAATATAGTTTGTTGATGTTGTCTGACCACCATATGTTGGTTTAACTTTCATCCTTCTTTGGCAAGATATAAAATAATCTGCAAAATATGGAAATCCATGGTTGAAGAATCTGTTTAAAAGTAATGCACTATCAAAATGGATTAGCTGTGCCTGAAATATTTCTAGATTTATTTGCTGTCCAAGGGTAGTAAAATATTTAAGGCAAATAGCCTAGTTTTGTTTAGGGAGCTGAGAGAGATGAATTTAACCATTATTTATTTTAATTGTACAAAAATATTTTAATTGTTTAATATTATGAATTTATTTCCTATCAGTGTTTTGGGTTTTTTTCCTTCCTCTCTTTCTCCCTTCTGGCCTTTTTGACAACATTTATTCTAAGGAATTGCCCAGAAGCCTAAGCTGTTTCCAGCAGAGCGTGTGTTACAGTGCATAGCACTGCAGTGTCTTCAGCTTATCTGCTTCTCTTTAGCACAGTCCAATTAAAAATACAGTCAATTCACCTAGATAAAGATGCTGCTTTTTTTTTCCATGAGGCTTGCTTGAAGCTTTATGCTTGCAGATGGCTGAATGTCTTGGCTCACTGATCCCTTAAACTCCATTTAAGAGATGATACAAAAGCCCTTCGGGTAATGTATCTGTGCCCCCTCCTCCATTTAGAGTGCAGTGGTGTGCAGTCCTGCAAGATAATACAGGCTCTCTTTGATAGGAGAAGTTTCTCTTTACAGGAGTTGATTTGATACAGAACTAACTGCTAACCTTCCTTTAGTGGGTTGTTTTGCTACATGCTAACAAGACCTTATTTTTAACCCCCCTGCTTTAAGTGTTTTCATATGGTGACCTTACTCTGGATTCCAATGGTGTCAAGTCTCTTCTTTCCAAAGGCTGGTTGTTTTCCAGGTTGAACCACATCTGTTAAGAAGTATGTCCGCATTCGGGACTAGGATTAAAACTGATTCAGCTGCTAGTGTGGTCCACAGTGGCAAGTACAGAATGATTATGAGCTGGGCAATGTGTGTACCTTTGACTTTGAACAGTTTTAATCGGAACAGCTGAAAACAGATTTGTGTGCAACCCTTGTCTTCAAAGAAGGCTTAAAAGAATCAGAGTTTGGCACGCAATCTAGTTAATCTACCATCATAACTAATGATTTCACCATTCAGACATAAAGTATCGACCTTAAAGGATTTTTCTTACATAGCTGATGGCTTGATACCTTTTAAACGCTAATGCTGAGGGTATAATCTCTCCGAATAGTATAATAGCTTTATATTTAAGGTAGATTGGGGATAAAATTTTGTGTTTTCATGTGAACTATGAATACCAGTAAGGTATTCAGGCAGGAATTACCTTATCGTACCTTTGAGGGCACTTATCAAATAATTTTTATTGGAAAGTTAATACATTGAGACAGAGTGAATGGAAAGCTGATCGGAATGCTAAGGCGTATCCCAGCATTACATTGCTTTTGCTGTCTGCAGATCTGCGGCACAGGCTGATTCATTTACCACATCATCTGAAATCATGTAGCGTTCAGGACCGATTAAAATTATATGAAATTGTGTGTAAGAGATTTCTCCACGTTAGCTTTGAAGGATCCTCTCTTTGCAGCAGTAGTTCTGGTAGGCACAGCACAAACTCGACTGACTGCGCGTGTCACGCTCCATAGACACCAATGCTGTACCAGCAGCTAGAGGAATTGCTCAGGTTTTAATTTCACGCTTGTGTATCTTAGTGTAAGATTGGTCCCTTCTCTTTTAATCGTGTATCTGCAAGTCTCAGACCATAGATTGTGGTGTTCATTACTCCCCTGTCATCAGCACTGGTGTGATGTATCAAATGAAACCCTGCAGGGCAAGGGCTACTGCTGTCCTTTCTTGCTGTCTCCTGCTCTGTGTGTGTTCACCTATAATCCACCCCACCCCTCTAATTTGGCTGCTCCATCTTGAGCCTTTCTAGAGCATGTTCCTGCCCCCGCTATTGTCCCGATTTCCGCTTCCCCAACTTTTCCAGGGCTCCCAGAAGAGGAGAGCTTCCATGTGTTTGCTCTGTACCAGACCAGCCTGTCTCATTGCTGGCTTTTCTCCAACATCCAGCTCTGCAGGAGTGGAGCAGGAAACCACTTGGCTGCTCCCTCTTCTTGAGCTGTTAACTGTCTCCCAGTTGAAAGAGACTTGTCAAAACCTGTAGTGATTGGTGCTCGTATAACTTTCTTAAATGTTTTCTCCAGAACTTACCTGGACATTAGGAACACTAGAAGATGTCAGTTAAGTTTGAGTCCCTTGAAGCTGTGGAATTGGAGCATTTCACAAAATGAATAAATGTACTCTAATGGCTGGAGCTGAACAAAATATTTTCAGTGGAAGAAGCAGATTAAGCAACACTGAGATGCCTATTAAATTTTCATTGGTGGTGTCATGTTGTTTTGGTTGGAAGGTACATCCCCAGCCCCCCTGAGATCTGGCAGAAGTGAAGATTCTGCCTGAAAGATAAGATGGTTTGATATATGAAGCACTTTCTTCTTTGAAATTACTTGAGTAGTTTGGCTCTTCCAAACTTTTATCTGAAAAGATACTGTATGTTGTGTTCTGAACCTTGCACCTCTTCAGGAGTCCATTGACCCCAGCTGACACTGCAGAACAAAAGCACCGTGAGATTGTGTCTGGTTTCCTGATGACTTTACCAGTCTAAGGTATTGCCGACGATAGCTATTTGTTCCCACAGTGTTCTCAGAGTGTTTGTGTGGCCCCACACAAGTGTATGGCCTCCCCATGAGCAGGAGAACTGAGCTAGCTTAGGGAAGAAGGTGGTGTCATGATTTTTGATAGAGATAGACCATTACCTTTCCAGTTCACAGCATGGCCAGAGATCTTGACCTGTCATCCTTTTCTCAGAGTTCCTGCAGCTCACCAGTAAGCATACATCTTCTCTAAATTGCTAATGACTACTGAATTATTGCATGTTTGTAAGGGGACTGTTGACATTAATGTTGGGCTGCCTAACAGCAAGGCAGGATTTTATTTAGAACAGGATGTTCCAATTTGTTTCTTTTTCAGTCCTACAGAAGATATTTACTGGTACAACCAGCAAGTTCCTTCCCACAGTTCTCTTGACAAATACTTGAGCTCTCCCCTTGGTTTGTAACATCCTTTTTGGTGGAAATAAATCTCTGTACAGCGTGGCTCTTCACCATTTATAAGTATAGATAAATGTACAAATCTATTGAGTGTTTATGCAGAAAACTAAAAGTGCATATTTTGACAAGGATGTCAGGTTTTTAATTGCATAATTAAGATGCTGACTGAAGCAAATATTCAATTTCACATTAAAGTCAGGCATTCATAAAGGCTTGGATTTGCATAATTTAGTTTTCTGCACAGAGGATACTAGAAATCAATGGCATGATTCATAGTCATACCAAGGTTGCCATGCAGCTTTTTGGTGGTTCAAGCTAGAAGTACAAAGGGTTTTAAAACTTAAGATGTTTTGCACTGACTCAGAGCCTTTTTGCCTTCAACAGATATAGATTATTTAGACATAGTTTCTTTCTTCTGATGGTAAGCACACAGAGGGGTTCACTGAGCAGATCCTGCAGAAGTACCTTATCCCTTGGAGGAGGCAGGGTAAAGTCTTCCTTCTGCCTGCAGAAATAAGGTTCTCTGGGTGACAAAATCCCAAAACTATTTGCCTCCTCTATGAGGAGGATGCTTGGAAGAAAGCTGCTGTTGTCTTTCACATTGTAATAAGGAGGGACTTTAGGTCTGTTTCTCAGCACACATGATTTAAGTGAATAAACTACTTTTTTTAATAGCCTTTCCAGCCACCCTCCCAGGTTATTTCTGTGTTCTCTTCCTTGGGATTTTATGGTCTCTGATCTTTGCTCAGGTTTTCTTGGTTTTGTTTTGGGTTTTTTTTTCCTTCAAGAAGGTTTGGGTCTTCACATCCCTAACCCATTATTTCCTATTGAGTGCCTGTTGCCTCCCAACCTGGTTAACACATTAGTGCAAATCAGAAGATGAAAATAAGGTATGTGATACAGCGTTGCCTGCAGATCCTGGCAGCATGATGTGTTCCAGCATTTCTAGTCTCCAGCCTGGAGTGAATTAACATTTAGAGAGTTGCCAAGGAATTCTCATTCTTGTAAAAGTAATTCTAATCAGAGGCTCATAATAAATTTCACAATTAGTACCTTTGCTCAAACAGGAGAAAATTTGGCAGGGGCAAACCTGTAATGCCTTTCCTGAGATTGCATGACTTTTGCTACCACTTCAGGATTCCAAAACCTGTAGAAACCTGTGATCCACACTTCAGAATAAAGGTCGTCTATAGTTTAGCTGGACAGCCTTTGGACACGGCTACTGTGGTACAAAGGGTATGTCACCCAGAAGCTTTCCTAAAGGGAAAGCCAAATTCTGCGTTGCTGGTGCTTACAGTTCCTTGAATTTCTGTTACAAGCTTTGTTTCAGCCCAGCTGTAATTGACCTGGGAATAGAAGGGAATTCAGTGCTCGGTGACTCCATACAGGTAGCAGTGCTTTACATGGCTTCCTGAAGTTTTAATTTGAATTACACAGTTAGTTTCTTCCTGATCAAATAAGTGGTTTGGGATCAGTTGGAATTAAATTTCCACAGAGCCAGTTGGTGCTTACTGGTTCTTCACATTTATTGTGCATTTATTATAACACAGAAGTTTTCAGCTTTGGTGCTCTGAGGAAGGTACTTGAATTTATTACAGACTTTCTACTGACACTAATTTTTTCATACATCTCCAGTTTGATTCAGTCAGATGCATAGAAGCAATAGGCAAAATTTGTACATAAACCCCCCAAAACAACCCATGTTCTCATGGAATCTGTGCATTTCTCTACAGGAAAAAAATACATATTGATGTTTAAAAGGAAAACCCTGGGTTGCAATGTAGGATGCATTCTTTTCTGGTTTGGGTGATGAATTTACTTCCTTCTATCTTGTGAAGTTTTACAAAAATCTGAGGACTGTACATAGAATCAACCATGTACATGGAGGAGATTCATTTGGTCCTGAGTGAAACTGTTATACTTGTGATTTTCAGATGTGGTTTAAAATAGGTGCAGTTATGAGGTAACACTGTACCAGCATATTCTACCTGCTTGCTTCATTCTTTTAAGGATCTTGATAATTTCTGTGTTGAATTCCAGCTAGTAGTTTGGTAGTCACTGGCAAATTAAAGTGCCTGTTGGGTCTAGACAGAGAAAGCTTGGTCGTAAGTCATGGCTCATAATTGTTTGTTTGTGTATATCAGAATGTCCTTATGGAAATTACTGGATTTATGCATGCATGTGCCAGATGAGAATTATGGCATCAGTGAGTCCTCTCCTCTGTGAATCTTTTCGTGATGGGTTTTCATGGATGAGGAACATGCCTATTAAATTTTTTTAAGCAATGCAAAGTTTGTAGTTTTTGTTTAGCAAAGATTTAAGCTTTACAGTGTAAACTCCAGGGAGTAAATATCACATTCCTAATGATTTCTGCTTCTTCCCTTCCTAGCTCTGACTGAAGGTTATGTTGGCTCTCTGCATGAAAACAGACATGGTAGTTCTGTGCAGATACGGAGGCGAAAAGCTTCAGGGGATCCTTACTGGGCGTACTCGGGTGAGTTGACTTCTTCAGAGAACTGAAACATGAAATATCCCCCAAATCAACTTGTTTACTTGCTTCTTGTTACTGCTATGATTAGAAATAGCTTAAATTAGCTTTACAGTGTGTTTTCTTCAGCTGACTTCCTTGCAAACTCCCTCTACACACATCCTCTCCTTTCTTGTGTTCCTGCATTTACCTGTAGGATTTGCCTTATTACTCTGCTCCCTCTCTGTCATCTTTAAGATTTTTAACTCAACCTTTAAAAGGATTATTCCCACAAACTTTTCCTTACTCTGCCTGTCCAATCAGTACATTCACTGTTTGCTTACTCGGTCAAGGTTCTAGGAAGACTAAGAATCCAGATTAAAAAAACCCACCATATATATTTTACTTCTTTGTATGCATGTATTTGTAGTAGTTTGTAATGATGATGTTGAGACCTGTCAGTGCAGCATCACACCAGGGTGTGATGCTGAGAAGGTAGGATATAGGTGGGTATTTTGTTGTTTGTCCTACTGCTCATAAAAGTCTTATGGAAAACCTGATGTATCTGATTAATTTTTAAATGCCCCAAACCAAAAATATACTTCAGAATGATGTCTTTGTATGGTTTGACAGTTGGTTCTGGTCTAGAAAGTGCCAGGGCTGTATCTGAAGTTGTTAACATGATTTCAAGTTCTTGGATTTATTAATGGCTATGTTCACTGTGGAAAAATGTCTAATATCTAGAAAGTGTTTATGAAGATTTTGAACATCATAATGAATTTGTGGGTGCTGTTTTGGAAGGTCTGAGATGCATTTGAAACGTTTGGTGCTTGTCCAAGAGGAATGTTGTGCAGGCCTGGTTTTAACCGAAGGAAAAATATTACTTTCAAAGAAGTCTGAATACAGATACCAGATAAACAGGCAAATGTTGTTGTTTTTTGACTGCCAACTCCTCTCTTCTATGCAGACCGTAAATCTCATTGGAAATGAATGATTATAGGTGACATTAGAGGTTTTTTCCATTAATAAACAAAACGCCAAATATGACAAGTTTTCTCTATTAGATCTCAAAATATAAGCTATCTCATTTACAAATGAGGTCCCACAAGTAAAAGAAATCTTAGTCATATAGGACAAATGACCACTTTTTGTTAAACTTTGAGATTATTGTGATGGACAAATATTGCCACAAGATATACTGCCTTATTGCAGCTCAGTAACTTCTTCAGATTTTAAGCCCTCAGATTCATAAAGAGTAGAAATAAGCGAATAAAGGGAAAAATTGTATGTTGGAATGAATGGCCTGTTCCTATTTGCTGCCCTGTGTAAAATATTGCAAGTGCCACTTGGCAGGTTTATTTTGTTTTTTTACTGAAAAATGTATGTGAAATATCATTTCAGGTAGTTAAATGAAAATGTTTTTAAAGAAGGTAAAACGCTATTGGAATTATCCTGTTGTCATATGTGTCAAAACTCTCTGCTTGAATTACTGGACATCTTTTTACCAGTCCTGGTTTAAAAATAAGGGGAAGGGGGGAACACCCTCAAAACAAACCCCACAAACCCACCACACACCAGTTTATGCATAGACACTTTTCCTTAGTCTATTTTTGTGATGTTATTCTTCCTTTATGAGTAACATCACTTGTTCACCCCTCCATAAAAGCTTTTACCACCCACGAATCCTTTTAGATTTATGTCAACATAAAATATATAGTCCTGATGTGTAATTATACCTTACATTTTGGGGGTTTGCATCCTTTTGTCTATTGATAAATCTCCTGCTTCTGGGAGGAAAATAGCCAATCTGTTTTTCAGAGAACAGATAGTGACTTCTCAGCTGTCAATCACATGCCATTCTACCTGATTAGTGCTATCTAATTAGAACCTTTTTGTCACTATTGCTGATAAAAGGAGTACATTAGGAGATGGAAAAGGTGGAAATGAGGTATTTACTAGCACGTGTCAAGAAACCAGAAGAGGATATAGTATTATTTTCTTTCGATGCTTTGTCAGGCTGCTATTAGAACAGTGACCTAGAATGCCATTCTGTGCGGATGTGGTTTGGGACCAGGTATTCCAGCTGCAGAACTTTGGTCTTTGCTAAAGGTTCTGTGACATGTGGTACAGGTGTGAGCAAACAGCCTAGGTACTGCATGCCCTGGATGTATGGGTTGTGCATATACTGCATCTGAGCAAGGCCATCCTGGAAGTGGATGGAGATCTGGTGTCCTCCTGAGCCATGCTGTGGTCTGTGCCTGCAGTGAGGAGCAGCTCTGCCTCATTGAGCCCCACACAGAGGGCCTGGGAGCAGGAGAGCAAGGCAATGTGCTGATTGTGAATGCTGAGATGTAGGCAAGGATTTGGGTTGTGTCTGAGAGGGAAAACACAGAGGCAAGTAGAGTGTTGGGGAAGAGTTATTTCTAAAGGAATTTTCCAGCACCGATGCAGTGTCCTGCAGGAGACTCAGTACAGTCAGCATCTCCTTGAGAAAGGGAGTAAATTAAGACAAGCAATTAGGTGGGGAAAGGAGCCCATGCTCTGTTAGAAATTAGATGTTTCTGCAGGCTGCTGCTTTGTTGTGGCTTTTTGTACGTAGGGGTTTCTCTTTCCTCCCCTCACTCGGTTCCTTCCAGCCCCATGTGGGAATTTCAGCCAGTTCAGCCTTTTTTATCTGATCTCTTTTTTCCCTGTTTGCTCACTGAGGGCACCAGAGGTAATGAAAATGCCAAGCTTCTGTGTTCAGGTTGAAGATGGGAATAAATGGTGGGTAGCAGAGCCCAGATGCCAGACAGATGTTTGTTTCTAGCTGAGCACAGTGAGGAGGATGATCATGTTGTCTATTTCTTTCTCCTTGCTTCTTCACTCCCCAGAATATTTCCCAGGAACCCTGAGCAGGGCTTGGCTAAGCAGTTTATGTACTAACGTTTGTCCTCTGGGTAGGGTTTTGGACATGACTGGGAAGTTGACATCAAATGAGCCTACAGAGAGCAGAAACTTTACTCTGCAGTAAGCAATTAGCCTTGTCAATGGTTTCCAAGTTCTTCTACAGACATTATCTGGTAGGCTGCTTCTCTTCCCTATCTTCACATGGTTAGGTCAGCTCCCCTCTGGTTAGTTGTACAACATCTGCTGGCCCAGCCCCAGCAATTACAGGCAGCAAAGAAGGTTATGCTAGAGTGTGTGCTGGTGAATCTGAAGCTGCTTCTAAGGGAATTTGCCAATGGGAGTAGATAAGACCAGGATAGCTTCTGCCAGACCTCAGTGCACAGCCATCTGTTGAACCCCAATATTGACCAGCGTGCCCGTGTCTCTGCTGAGCCTACATTAGGCTGAGCTATGGCTTTATATTGATTTCAATTGAGCTGCACTGATTTATAGAAGCAGAGGCCTCTCAGGTTTATGGCTGCGCCTGCCTGCTTGCAGAGGTTTCGTATTTTTGGACTTAAGTGTTCTGTAATAAATCCTGAGGTGGGGTGGGGAGGTCTGGAAGCAGACAGCCAGTTGTGGTTTTCCTGCCTGGGGGTGGAAAAAGGGCACAGCTGTATTGCAAGGAGCCCTCAGGTCTTTATCTTCCACAGGATATATCTGTCCTACACTGCTTTAAGAGCAATTCCTCTGTGGCCTGTAGGAAACCCTTCTGCTGCTCTGTGCTCTTGTGGAGGGCGGATGGTTCAGGAGCTGGTTTAACCACTGGGGAATTTTCATGGTTTCACGAGCGATCTATAGCATTACCATGCACTGCCTGGTAATATCCCTCCTCTAAGGCACAAGTGTTTATAAAGGAGAAATGTTAGTTGTTGATCAGGAGTTGGATAACCTTCACATCTGTAACATTTGTGTAATGTCCCTGCGACTGTGACTCCGGTGCCCATACTGTGTATGCCCTAGACAAAGCTGCAGAGCAGTACCACAGAGCTCCCGCTTCACTGTCTGATTGTAAAGGAAAGGTTTCTTAAGCTTTATAAAATAAGCCTGTTGTCTACAGACACAATTCTGACTGTAACATTTATTCCAGTTCAGAAATAAAACCCACAAAAAATAAAGACTAGATAATGAAATGAAGAAGGCCTGTTTTAAATGGGTTCTGTCAAAAACACAGAAGGAAACACAATCAGCCTTTCAGAAGAAACTTCATTAAGTCCACACTGGCAGCTCTTTAAACCAAATTCAGAAGTGAGCAAACATCGAAAACAGAAGAGTAACTTGTTTTTAAATAGGAACTGCAAGACTGAACAGAGCCTGAGATCTCCTAGATGTTCTTTTTAGGGTTTTTCAGGAAGCTCAAACTACATTTCTAGGGGGATTTCTCTGTGCATGTGTATTCGTGTATGTTTTGGCAAACTATTTATTCCGCGATCGTGTCTTACAGTTTGCCAGAGACTTCCTAAATTGTGACTGGCCACATTAGTTGCAGTGTAACAGGAATGTGGAATAGGCACAGCAAGAAGTAGGTGTGGATCCCTAATGTACTTCAGCGCACTCTTTTGACAATAAGCTTTCTGTTAGACTAACTGCTGAATGGACACATTTGAAGTGATTTTTAGCACATCCTTATGATTGCCACAGAACTCACTATGTTTCTAGTAACCGTAATAGCAACAAACAGTACTTCAGGTGCCATAAGTGTGGAAGTGTTTTTGTAAATATACAAGCTGTTTAAACAAACAAGCACAAAATAAAACAATACCTGAAATCCTACAGAAATATGCAATTGGAATGTCTGCCAGATCCAGGGCTTTCTGACTGGCTCTCCCGTGTGTAATGTATGCTACTTCACAGAGCATGATATTGCAGATATTTGAAGATGACTCTCAATGTCAAGTGTTGCAACTGTCAGTGCTGAGAACACTTTGCTGGTGACTCAAGCAGGCTCTACTTTGCCTTGTAGTAGCCCCAGAAATGGGTAATGGGAGGGTCAGGACTTCAGAATGAGATAACAGGATGAGATGCTGATGCAGATGCTTGTATCTTAAATGATAGTAGCTCTGAAGGGCCTATACTTATGTCTGTTTTTCTGTTCTGTGAAATTAATGTGAGAATTGTTGTCTGAGACTGAAGAAAGCTAAAAATGGCTCTGGGGAAATACTGCTCCTTACTCCATTCCTCAAATCGAGGAAACTGAGTCTTCAGATGAAAGATGTGATGTGTAATTTTTCCCCAGTATTAACACATGTGATGAATGGGCATGGAATAGGGAGGCTCCACAGTCCTGTGGCAGGATGTTGTAGGTGATGGTGGTTTTGCCACTGGAGTTTCCCAGTTAAGTTGTGGTGCTGGTACTGGTGGGACTGGTGTACCCGGCTCTCTTGGTGTCTGTGCTGCCAGCTGACTCATTCAAGGAATACTCTCTTTCTAAGTAACCAAAACCATTTGGGCTTCTCAGAGAACAAAAAAAGCAAGCACTGGCCAAGGATGTATACATGTTCTTTTTACTTGTTCAACTACGGCTTTGTGAAGAGAACCCTATGTAGAAAATGCGTACAGTTGTTTTTTCTCTTTAATCTTACAGAGTATTGAAGGCATCTCTTTCCTCTTTATACCTTTGATCTCTCATTTTCTATGTGAAATTATTAGCACTACTTATGATGCTTCTGTTCTTTATGCGTGTCCTTTCTGATGTTTTTTCTGTCTAAAATGTTGGATCTTTTCTTTCCAAGATTCTGTGCAACTACCATGAACATTAGTAGAAGTTAATAGAAAAAAAATAGGCTTCACAGGAGTAGGGATGACCCTGTCAGTGGGGAAAAGTGTCCATTAAGAATATGAACTGTGGCCATGCCGTCACGCTAGTGGACACTATCAGTGTGTGAATGCTTTGTCCTACAACACTTAAGCAGATATTGCTGTCCTTTAAGATCCTATTATTTAAAATACAATTGGTGGTGAATGTAAGAATTGAGTGTTCCTCTCAAAAAGCAATTGCTAGAATTAAAACAGGAAAGATCAGTAAAGGTTATTTCCTGAAAGGATAGCAAATGGTGTTAACTGTGATGAAATGTAACTCGCTGATGTCCTTTGTAAATGTGCGAATTTCTCTCTTCTTGCTTAGATTGTTCTCATTAAATAAGCTGCTAATGTGAATTGGACAGGAAATAATCAGCACATAGTAAGGAAAGCATCAAGACTTATTGAACAGAGAGGTAACTAATGGCCTATTTGCTGCGGTCAGTATTTCACTCTTTCTGTCCCGCAGAATAATAAATCTTAATATTGACCAGAACTCTGGCATCCTGCGTGCACAGTTAAAGTTCCACTGTAAGAGTGCTCATCTCCGTTCAATGCGGGATGGCCAAAATGAGCAGGTTCTGGCTCCTTTCCTCGCTCTTCTAAGCTGCCTTTCTAAAAAAGAACTAAGCTGAGAAAACTAGGAAATATATTCCCATTCATATCTGATCAGTAAACTAAGTTTTGAATATTTCAGTTGTGTTCGTCAGAAATGAATGGTAGTCTTCACTGAACCCTGCTGAAACCAGCTGCGATGCATTCATTTCCATGTGCAATCTTCTTAGAGTAGCAGTTGTTCCAGAAATCAATGCCACGCACTTCCCTAAGAGAAACATGGAAAACCATAGCTTGAGAATTTGCTGCTACTGTCTAAGCGTGCACCCTGGTTTTTAATGTGCACAGCTATAGTACTGTACTGCTGTTTTCTCAAATAAAGAGGAAATACCATCTGTATACTTTGACTATTTGTATCTGACAGTACTGGGTCACGAGTCTCCATGTCCATGAGCAAGGCATTGTACAAATGTGCATCCTTGTTTGCAGAGTCTCTATCAAAATGTGCACTTACTAGGAGGATGTCAAGGGGAATGCTTTTTATCTGTCTTTAGCTATTTTGTGTTGTGAGGTACCAAATACAAAATACGATCTTTTGTTTTTCTTATGAGAACAAAGAAACAAGTTTTCAAGTCCATATCCCTGAGAACAGGACATATCTTCCTAACCATAAGCTAGCATGAATAAGGAATTCATAATCACATGTTTGTGTTGAGCATTTAACATTAGCAGTCCTCTAAGGAGAGCCAGCCTTGCCAGAAGCAGTCCAAGTAGTCTGTATCATTTTTACTAAGCCATATTGCTGGGGAACACAGCTCTGATTGAGAGTCTTGTCATTTACTTTGTTTGTCTATTGGCAAGTTTCTAAATAATCTGTTAAGAAAACCTCAGATAGTAATTTAGTTCCTGCTTAGACACAGACACAATTTCCTTATTGAATACCATTAATACTGTTTACTTTCTCTTCTTGCCTCCTTTTCGTGTGCCACGCTTACAGTGTCTTCCAAGTACTGTCACAGTCAATGCTGGTATCCAGTCTATAATGCAATGGTTGACTGAATTTGTAAATGTTGGACACAATTATGGTGAAATTCCCTCTTTCAGGAAGTTGATTTGGTTTTTGTGCCTTAAATACATGAGAGCGAATCTCTGGTTTTTGAATGCTCTGAATTTCTGCTTTACTCTTGTTGAGTAGATAGGCCATTAGCAGATGAACAGCTTTGAGAAGCTTAAATACAAGAGGTGCAAAGAACAAGTTATTCCCTCAACTTTCATTCTCTCATGAAGTTTTTCCCTACCACAGCACAAAAGTATGAAATAACTACAACAGATGTTAGATGAAATCTTCAGAGCTTCAGATACAGTTGTTCCAATACTACATCAAAGTGTTTTTACTTTGCGCTGCTGCAAACACAGCTCTGGCTATCTGTGCTGAAATGAGGAAGCACGAAGAGCTGCTTTTGCTGGGGAGGGGGGATCTATCACTTCTTTAAATGTACTGTGCTTTTCGTTGCATTTTGTTTCAATGTGAACACTGGGACATTTGTAGAAAGCCTCTGGAATGATAACAACCAGTGCACTGTTTCATGAAACTGAAAGTGTGCTCAATTGCAGCAAGAAGTAGTCAATTTAGCGGATTTTTAGGCATTCAAATAGGAAATGGTATAAAATATTTCAAGCTCTTTAGACATAAAAACATGTGAAATGCCTGTATTTTAAACATACAAAAGAAGGATGGAGTATTTGGGTAGCAGCTGTGATACAAGCTCAGTAAATGGACTGGAGAATACACAGAAGGTTGGAGTCTGCTGTTGCCTTGAGGTTCCTGAATGATTGCAGTAATACATTCAACTTCCAATCTTGATTTCCTATGTAACTGAATGCATATAAGAGAATAACAATGGGGAAAAAAGTATGTGAACAGCACGGATACTGCAGGGAGAAACAAAGCAAGCGGGGAGGCTCTGAATAGCCTTGTAGTGTGTGGATAAAAAAAAGTAGCTTGGCACAAACATTATTGCAATAGTCCAAGCATGAAATAATCAAGGAATGAATCAGAATTCTAGTTGCAGGATATAAGTGGAGCCTTTGTACAAAAAGCCTGAGCAAGGCTGTCGTGGTTCAAGCCCAGCCGGCAA